>NC_063049.1:7770101-7967601 GCF_018812025.1 Megalobrama amblycephala | reverse complement strand
CCACTGACGCACATAATTGCTGACAATTTGAGGCAATGAATAAAAATGATCTACATTACTTCTTGCCGAATGTTGTGTGCACTTGGTGCCAAGTGAAATCTATGGAAGAGCCTCTTTAGATAGCGCAGAAAAAGGCCCTATCAAAAGCTGTGCAGAGGAAAGGAGGAGGAGCGGTAATTAATTTCTTAAAGAGTGAAAGAGAGATTTGACACATTCAGAAGACTGCCGTCTCTGGGGGTGTCAGAGAGCAACCAAGAACAACATCTTTCAAACTGTTTCCTCCAGATAGGGCCGTATATAGCATGTATACAGTCTGCCTTTTTCTGTTTTCCACTCAACTTAAGTTTGCTTCAACTGTACTGGTTTAACATAAATAACCATAATGTACACATAAGGGGGGAAAAAAACATCTATTTAATGTCTCAGTTGTTTCTTTTAGACAGCAATGTAATCAAATGCAGAACAAGCTCATTGTCTATTTGGATATTTCTCCTAAGAAAAAGACCACCATAATCTCATATGCAATTTCTAGAATTTCAGCAATATTTCAAACTATGCTCAGATTTGACAAAATACCAATTTAATTTCAATATAATCTTACCTCAATATAAAAATCTCATATGTAATTTCTAGAATTTCAGCAATATTTCAAACTATGCTCAGATTTGACAAAATACCAATTTAATTTCAATATAATCTTACCTCAATATAAAAATCTCAAAAAACAAAAAAAAAAAAAAAAAATCTCAATATAAAAATAATTTCCTATCAAATTCATCTGAGATCAAATGATCTTCATGAGCTTTATCGACATTGATGGATCTATGAAGAACCTTTAACATCCACGGAATCTTTACATTCCACAGAAGGTTCTTTATAGTGGAAAAAAGGTTCTTTAGATTATTAAAATGTTCTTTACGCTAAGAAAACTTTTAAGAACTGTTAACTGAAAGGTTCTTTGGGAAACATTTTAATAATCTATTCTTCCACTATAAAGAACCTTCTGTGGAATGGAAAGGTTCCGTGGATGTTAAAGGTTCTATATGGAACCATTGATGCAATAAAGAACGTTAATTTTAGTGCTGTTCCAAAAAAAAAAAAAAGTTTATTTTTAATAGATTGTATTATATGGGCATGTAACCGAATGTATATCCTTACTGTAGGTCAACAATTGAATCATTTGTGTCTAATTATTTCTCTTCAAGATTTTCTGGAGAAACATCTGAGACAAACTCCATTAAGTCTATGAAATATGAAAGCATCATTTCTAAGAAATAACATTTTCCCTTCCCATGAGAATGAAAGCAAATGAGATCTTTTTATTGTCTCAGTTGTTTCTAGACAGTAATGTGATAAAAGGAAACAAAGTGTCTCCTGAATGTCAGAAGAGATCTCAAAAATGTCTCAAACTATGCTCAGATTTGACGACATATCAGTATCATGTCATTATAAACTTCCCCGGATATAAAAATTATTTCCCAGCAAATTCTTCCTAGACCAAATGATCGGATTTTTACTGGCGTCTGTGGTTTCAAGAACAACCTTTAACATCTATGGAAACTTTCCATTGAACTAAAGGTTGTTTAGTGGGTAAAAGATCTTCAGAATATTAAAATGATATTGACACTATGTATATCTCTTTACTCTTGCAGTATTTCAACAACTTCTTCTCAAAATATTTAGGAGAAACATCTGAGACAAACTCCATTAAGAGCGGTTTCTAAGAAATAACATTTTCCCTTAAGAAAGAAACAAATGAGATGTCTTTAATATCTGAGTTGTTTCTCCCACACAGCAATATGATCAAAATTGTCTTAAATGAAACACAAGTGAGAAGAAGTATGAAAGTGTGGTCTCTGATAAATCAAATGTCCCTCTGCTGAATCTTGTTTAACCCTTCATTGACAGCAGCATAATAGCACATGATATTTATATTCATCAGTTCAGTCCATGTTTTATCAGCAGTTGAGTCTGTTTGAGATGATGGAGAAGTGTGATGTGCTCTTGGAGGATATTATCTCCAGCGAGCCGTGATCAGATGCAGTAATGACTGAATTGGGTGTGATAATACGGCATTCACGAGGCCTAATTTCGGTACCTCCAATTACAGAACAATACATAACCTCTGCATTCACAGGCAAATTACTGGAGATCAGAGTGGGTCGCAGCAGACCATCTGAGACTGCGAGGAAGAACGCAAACACAAAGCCCTGGATCTCTGATCCAACGCTGATCCAAAAGGCGTTTCCTGGCGCCAGCCAAGGGTTTGCGTGTAATACAGCGCGTCAGTGCACGCATGTAAGCATGTTTGACCCCGGCAGACCCGTTAGTCTTTATTAACACCTGCCTAACGGAGCGCTGCCGTTTGGTGTCGGCCAGCTGATGGGCCCAACCTGGCACAAACTCAACCTGTGACATCGGCAGTTAGCAGCCTCCATTTCACACATGATTAATCTGAGCGAGGGAGGGAGAGGGAAGAGAGGGGAGGAAAGGCTGGCCCGTGTTCGGTCCGCATGGCTAAAAGGTCTTTAGAATTCCTGCGGAGAGAGCCGCGGGCAGAGTGAATGTAACCGGTTGGGGGTCACTGAGTCTTTGTGTAATTGAGGCAGTGGCAGCCTCTCTATCCTCTCCTCCTTTCAAATGGAGCGAGGGATTGTGAAGTGTGGGGAAGAGTGCCTGGAGGAGGGGTCTTTTTTTGAATGTTTTTATGAAGGGGAGGTTAAGTTGACAAGAAGAACAGAGCGAATGTGCTCTGCTTATTTCTGCAGCACAGCGTCATAACAGTCTCTACATCTTTATTGAAGCAATAAAGCCGCGAGAGGACGTGTGCTATAGAGATTTTAACACATTAAACGTGCACAATGCTGAAACTCATCACTTGAGATTATTCCTTTTATAAAATGGCAAAATGGTACATAAATAAGTAATTAATATATGAGAAATAATTAAATATAGGGGAAATTGGGAGTGTTTTTTTACGTTTCGTGCATGAAATTCTTGTGGTAATTGAAGTTATTTGATTTTAATTTTAGCTACAAAACGACAAATTATGGCGAATAGCTTAAAAAAAAACAATGTGTTTGTCACTATTGTCTAAATTGCCAAATGTTGGCTTATACACTGGTGCATTTTGAGCATGTTTGTGGGTCTGTGATATTTTGTGATGTTTCTATTTTTTTTAACATGTCGATGAAAATCTGTGGATGTGTAATATCAAATTAAACAAGACAATCTTCTGATTCACCCTTATGAAAAAGAAGATTTTTTTGTCCAAATGTCTTAATAATGATAAAAAAAAAAAACAAAGATATGACATCCAAAGTATGTAACCAGATCTATTTTATTGAATCCAAAAGGTTTTAATTATATTTTGCTACATATAAAGGTATTTTAAAGATGTTGAAGTGTCAAAATGTCATTCGGTTTAACCGTCCAAAGATCAGTACAGCCATTTCATTAGTGATTAAAATATCTTAAAATGTAATAAATGTATATATTTTTTATTCTGGCATGATTTTATAACATCATATATCAACATTAACTTTAAAATTATGTGTAGAAGTCGTTTGTTATGAGAAAGAATATTTGGAAAAATGAATTTCATTGACGTCATTCGGAGAAACCAATACAAAGGGACCATTTCACAAGTCATGCGGTCAATGTCATGTGACAGGATGTGACATCATTCAGACACCTGCAAAGGACCACATGGTCATGAAGCAAATTAACTAACTCTCTTTTAACTATTTGATAAATTCATGTTTTCACTTGCTCATACGCATGTCCTGAAACATCAGGTCATTCGGTACAACCGCTATAAAACATGGAAAATGTTGTAATATTTTAAAAACTTGTACTTAATATAAAATGTTTGATTTTTCTTTCGTTAGCACTGTTTGAAAATATCGTCATTCGGTATAACCAAAAGTGTCATTCGGTAAAACCGAAATTTTGGTTAAACCGAATGACTTTTTTGGTGACAAATTTTGTCCATCTTGTAAAAAAATGACGAAAACAGTGTTAATTGATTATAAAAACCACATAATCTCATTGTTAACATGTAATGAAACTTCAAAATTAATTATATCTCCATTATGTTTTTTTACACTTTTTAGTGGAAATAGGACAAATGGTGTAAAAAGTCCACACGTTGCATTTAAATGAACACACATTTTGTTTGGTAATGACAGTCATACGTCACTTCTTGACGTAACACGACACTGCTAGAGGGCGCATGACTTTAAAACATAAATATAGGTCGTAATAAGGCGCTTTAAAAACGACCTATATAACACACTTAAGTACACTTTTAAAACGTGTTCTTTGTAATAATGCCAAATGAAATGCTTTACCTTTACAGTACCTTTTAAATCATTGTTTAAATAATAATGTTGTCGTGCTTTAAAGAAGTGCACTTATTTTGATGTGTTGACTAACATACTTAATAATAAAGTTAAAGTTAATATATTTTAAATGTACTAAATTGCAACTTGTAATTGTAATTACAATATATTTAAATACCTGACATATTTCAATAGAAATTACATTAAAGTGTATTTTAGTTTACCATAAATGTTTGTCAGTAGGCTACAATTTAACCCTATTTCAAAGCAATGATTACTTAAGTCCTACTGAAGTGGGTCAAAAAGCACTCTAAAGTTGCATTTAATATACATTTTAACTATAATACAGTTTCATTTAACTATACATAATATATAATTGTCAGTTCACACTTAAGTATGTTCTTCTAAAGCATATTATTTCCATAATAAGTATTCTTTTTAAAAGTATGGTAAAGAGTACTGTCATATGACACCCATTAACTTGATCAAATCAAATTAAAAATATGACAGTTGACCTGAAAGTCCTTTATAATTCATGATTCAACATTTGTCTGCCAATAACAGGGTTCATTAAGGCTGTTTAATTTATTTTTGTATTAAAATAAAATTCATCTGATCTCACAAGAATGTCTATATTGGATATTTTAGAACAGCTTCAACTCATTCAATGGCAATTTAGAGATTGAAATTTCCTTTTTATAATACAAATTTTATGACTGTTTCCCAGACCTTTATATGCACACACAGCCAAACTGTGGCAAACATGTACAGTGTAGAGACATGCACTTAAGGGTTTACCCTATTTTTTACTGTTTTTACTCCACTGCATAACCACTGAAACCTTAATGCAGTTTGTCACACTAATCCTTTAGTACAACACTGTAGTCTGATACGTAAAACTTTTAACAAGAATAACAAGTATTCGTGTTGTTTGCGCAGGGCTGTGTTTCTGCGGTGAAGCATCTGCTTTTCATTTTGAGTGTGTGTGTGTGATGGAGTATGTATGTTCTGGTTTGGCTGAGTGTGTGTGTGTGTGAGAGAGAGGGAGAGAGAGAGAGAGAGCGTGTGCATGCCATCTCTGTCATACCTGTGCCGTGCGCACTGCAAGGGAGCCACATTGTTCAGTGCAACATCAGGATGTCGTGCATTTAGGAAATAATTACCCAGCATCCTGCTGTTTTTAAACTCTTTTTCATCTTCTCTAATGGCTTCTTCTTCATTGGTCTCTAATCCCAAACAGGACGTAACGTGCAGAAGGAAGACGCGGCCGCTGCTGTCCCCACTGGAGCAGAGAGGACGCCAGCCTTTGATGTTCCACTCAAAATTATTAATTCCCCGCGTCAGGTTCTGTGTTTCATCTACATTTAAAGTCCAAATCTCGAGTCTGAGCAAAGCTTCTGTTATGCAAATCAGCAGCTAATGTGCATGCTGGGTTTGCTGGGGTTGTTTAATGTATTATTTTTTGAGAAAATTAATGACATCTGCGTCAGTTGATATTGATCTAAAATCTAGATAGATGTTCCCTGCTGCGCGTCAGATGAGCTTCATGTCTTAGTGTGGCCTTCAAATCACTAGGACGAACGCCTGAGCACATGTCTCAAAAACTAAATGTTCTTTCAGATTCTTTCACTATTTACTCACCCTCATGTTGTTAAAAACCCACATTGCTTGACTTTCTTGTGTGGAACACAAAATGAGAGCAGAAGTTTAGCAAAAGTTCACGCTGCTCTTTTCCATAAAAGATAAAGTCTTTCATTGACGGTCTTTCCTTTTAAAGTTCTTAAATCTCATCACTCTTACAGTGAATTCAAAGCATCATAATGTGTTGTATTGTGATTGACCACAAGACTCGTTAAACCTGGGGAAACGCATCTTGAATATCGGGAGGCTGTCCTCCTCCAAAAAAATGACCCAATAGGTCGTTTTTTCAAGCATCTTATTATGACCTATATTTACGTTTTAAAGTCATGCGCCCTCTAGCTGGCGTAAAAATAATGACAGTGTCGTGTTACGTCTGTCGTTCATGAAATGACGTATGACCGTTGTTAACAATCAAAATGCGTGTTCATTTAAATGCAGTGTGTGGACTTTTTACACGGTCCCTTGTCCTATTTCCATTTAGAAAAATTCATTTTTTTATTAACGACTACACCTACCCCAACCCTAAACCTACCATTGGTGATTTATAGTGCATATACACTTTATGAGCACATGTGTTCCCTGGGATCGAACCCATGATCACATGATTGCATATTATTGTATATTGCAGTGCACTACCGGTTAAGCCATGCAAAACCCAAAATATGACGCAGGGTACAATGCATTAAAATGAAAGTGTCCTGTTGTCAATAGGGGTGCATCTTTAGCAAACGCTCCTATGGGTCGTATATGACAAACGACCTATATGGGCGTATTGGTTGGAGAACATGTTGGATTTGAATATGAATGAGATAAGAGAGAGCATAGAACAACTTAAATGTTCACTCAGTATTTTTCATCATTAAAATGTTTTACGCATGAAGAAACAAACAACTTTCATAAAATACGTATGTAATCATGTACACCCTTGTGAAAAAACTTTAGCATATTTTTAAAAAGAGTATTTATTACACAAATAATATACTTTAGAAGAACATACATCAAGTGTGAATTGAACGCAATCTTATCAGACACTTGCATGTTAATTCCAATTAAATTAAAATGTATTTAAGTTAGTTTAAATTAAATGCTTTTCGCTGAACTTTAGAGTGAACTTTTGACCCATTTAAGTGCACATTTAAGAGGACTTAAGTACTAATTATGTGTGTATACGTAATTTCTTAATTACTTCTATCATCTTTGAAATATAGTTAAATGCTGAATGTACTGACAAGCATTTTACCATAAATTATACTTTAATGTCATTTCTATTGACATTTGCATGTCATGTATTTGTGCTTTATGTGTGCTTTAGTAAGTTAGTCAACAACAAAAAATAAGTGTACTTTTTTAAACTGTCAAAAGATTATTATAAAACATAAGGATTTAAAATGTATTTTAAATTAAAACTTTTAATTTGACATCATTACAAAGTGACCTTTTTTAAAAGCGTACTTAAGTGTGTTATGAAACATTGTCATGAAAGTGTGCTCTCTTTAAGTGCACTTAGGTAGCCTTTTATTTCATTAATATTACGTTATCTACTTTTAAAGTCTCCCTGCAGTCAATTTTATCCCTTAAAACTCATTTTTGATCAACAAAATGACATAGTAAAACTTTATTCCTGTGAAAAAAAGATCTTCATGCTTTAAAATAGCTTGAATGTAACTCTACCCCCTTCTTGCTTCATTTAGTATACACAGATTAATTAATATGCTAATTAGCCCCGCCTCCACTCACTCACACAAGCTCAGAGATCCACTCGGTTAACTTACTGCGGTAAACGCTGCACAATGGTATAACT
This sequence comes from Megalobrama amblycephala, assembly GCF_018812025.1. Lineage (NCBI taxonomy): Eukaryota > Metazoa > Chordata > Actinopteri > Cypriniformes > Xenocyprididae > Megalobrama > Megalobrama amblycephala. The sequence goes on along the minus strand of NC_063049.1, from coordinate 7,959,816 downwards.
ATTGTTTTTTTTTTGTTTTTTTTTATAACGTCGGACATCGGACGTCGGACATATAACGGTAATTAATAGCCTTAGCCTTTTGCTTGAATACGTTACGTTATGTACTAATGTTACACAAACCGTGTTCCCGTTCGCCATCTCAGAGTCAGACAGCTGCCTTCTAACAATCAGCATCCTTACAATCGCTTTAACAACTCAGAACATCAGTGGAGAAGGGCATATATTTCATCATACACCCACCATATTTGCTAAATCTACACGATTTTTCATATCAACAGAAAAATGTACTGGGATAACCTGGCTTCTCTTGTGACTTCCCTGCTTCAGAGTGGTAATAGTTAATGATATGCTAAAACCTGCTGGAATTTTAACATGATTGGTTACAAGGTAGTTTGTGACGTCAGAAACACCAGCGATTTCTAACCGTGGGTTTTTGTTTCACTGCAGTTATAATACTCAGCAATGGTGTTGACTTATGAATTTGCCCATGGTTTGTTATAAAGCATATTAAAAACACTAGATAGACATATAAACAACATTGAACACTTGATTTTCACCACAGGGGGTCTTTACGATTTGATGTATACTACAAGTGCACATTTAATACAATTAAGCACACTTCTTTTTCACAAGGGCACTCACATGAGACAAAGACTCCAGTCATATATCAGTAGCCCAAAAAAATACTGATTATTTGAAATGAAGAAGCAGGTTCGCAGCACACCAGACAAAGCTTATCAGTAACCCCCTATTAGATAATTTCACTCAAAGAAATTAATATTGAATAAATTAATCCTGTCTGTGTATATATTGTGAATGTCACATTTCTACAATTGCAGCGGTAATTGAAAATAAGAGGCCAATCAGATTGGACTACATTTATAGTACTTTTTTAAATTGAGCTCTTTTTTTTTATTTTTGTCATTTGAAGCTTGACAGACACTGATCACTAAGGCTAAAGAGCAGCCAGAACAGTTTGGTAAACATGAACTTTTTGTGTTTCACAGGGAAAAAATAATAATAAAAGCATACAAAACAAGGACAGAATTGTCATTTTTGTATTCCCTTTAATGTAGAAAAAACGTTTTGGTTACATTTTCATTTATGCATTTATATTTAATGTTTAGTGCTTTCTATTTGTATTAGATAGAGGTGTGTCATGAAGTCAACTGTCTGCTAGCATTAATCCCTCTCACCCCGAGGCTGGAGACAGCAACTGCACCATAGCTGGATTTAGCTGGACCTAATTTGACTGAAAGCAACACTGATCCCAGAACAGACTGAGTGAGCGTGCTTACTGAGCCACAGGAAGTGACCTCCAACATCAGCGGCTGAAGTACACTCAGTGGTTTACTGCAGGTCATTCCAGATAGACTGATGATGTTGAGGATCTCCTCCCTCGAGTGGCACCAGACAAACCCCGCCCCAACCAGACTAAACCCTGCCCACAAACTCATCTCATCACAGCTGTGTGCTCACATGGTTTTGATTTCCCATTAAAATGTCTCATTTCCATACAATATCAAAGAGCAAAAGAGACTCAAAAACTTGAAAAGACTCAAAAAAGACTGAAGGACTGGAAGCCAGCGCAGTAATTCACATCATATGGAAAACACCAATGAATCATTGCAAATGATCTTGCTTGAGTATGAAAATGTTTTTCTCCAGTCTTTGGTTTTGTCTGAATTCTGATGCCCTTCTGTGGAGATGTTTTTAGTGTTGGGAAAATATTTTGAACATACTGTGTTAATTTCATTTGCTTGATTTCATCCCAGTATTTGAATTTATGACTGACAAAATATATTAGCTAAGCATTTTGTTTTTTAAAACTCTGATTTTTGTGGGAGAGACATTGGTCTTTGAGTGATTTTATAGCCAAGTGTTGAGTCCTGCAACACATTTATTTTGCATTAGACACTTTTTTAACAATTATTTCCTCACTTATAGATACCAGAGGTTTCTGACCACATAAAACACAACTTGCAAAATTTGAATGGTGATATGCAAGTGTCACAGTATTTAAATGGAGAGCCGCATTATTTACTGTGCGGTGACACTGTTACAGTTACTGTTATTTGTTTGCTGAAACAACGTGCCTTAAGCAGAAACATGTGAGAGAAACGTCCTAAGAAAATCATGTCAGGATATTTAAGAAAAGTCGTACATAACCTACATTACCCATAATATTGAAAACAGCATTGTAGATTGTAGATGGCGCACATGTTGGATCATGTTTGGAATGGCATACTATTATTACAATTTCTGCAGTATGTACACTATGCTAATTTCTGTGCATAGAATACCAGATAACAAACAACATTTGAAAAAATTTGCAGTATGTAAAAAGAGCTTCAACCGGAAGTAATCAAACTGCCCAAAGTTAGCACATTATGCTCTTACTGGTTCTGCCATAGAAAGATATTGTAAAAGTAGTATAAGTAGTATACTATTATGCAGTTCAAATTAAGCATGTCACTCGCTGAATTAAATACGTGCATATTAAGACCTTGCATTGCGACAACAATGCAGCACACAAATTGTTGGCAGTACATAGTATATAGTTGACACAGCCAACATGACCCACAATGCATCATTCCAAACAGAATAGGAAGGCAAATCTGCCTCTGATTGGCTCATCTGTGTCCAATAAGTGGCAGTAAACCTCACTTCCTTTAAAGATGACCTAACGTAGAGTGACATTCCTTTACAGAGTCTTCTTTTTACTGCATCTGTTAATTTAAATGAATGTGTTTACACACACCATATATCCACAGGGCCTTGTGAAATCCCCCTAACAAGAGCTCCAGAGTATGGACTGATCTACAGATGAAGAGTGACAGTCTATGTGGTTGTGTCTGAAATCGAAGGCAGCTAAACAGGCAGTGTTTTCTGTATGTAGGTACCTTGTAAAGAAACATGCAGACAGGCTTCCAAGGCACCATAACGTCCCGTTAAAATATTCTAGAACAAGTTCAGATGAGGTTACAAAGGATATATTTACTGACTACAATGCTTGGTAGAAGTAGAATGTTGAATTCATAAGTTGAACCACATGCACAGGATCGTGGGATATTGTAGGTAGTGAAAGTTACATTTATGTTACCTTCACATTCCAACCAGATAAAGGCATCTTGTGTAATGGATGTTATGCAAGCACTGACCATGTCTTGTTACCTTTCTACTAGCATTTTTCAGTGATCTAACAGATGGCCAATCAAATAAAAGAAGGCAGGCTTTACTGTTCACAGAAGATGAGCATGAATTATATTGTGACACTTCAGTTTAAATGCAAAAGAGCGTGAGGTAAGATGTTAGTAGCTAAACATTTAAAGTAGCTAAAGTAGCTAGTAGCTAAACAAAATAAACAGTTTTCAAATATTTTTAAATGTTTAGCCACAATGTTTAGCTACTAACATCTTACGTCATGCTCTTTCACCGTTAAAACTGAAGCATCTCAATAGAATTCATCTTTGTTTTCTGAGAACAGCAGAAATGTTAAATGACTAACAGTAATATCCAGTGTTGGAAACTATTCAACGTTTTTGTAAAATTTGAGGGTGAGTAAATGATGACAGAATTGTCATCATTGATGACATTTTTGGGTGAACTATCCTTTTAAGTTACATATAGTTATTCCGCAGTCTCTAGCATGCTTCTTGATGCCAGGGGATTGAGGTTTACACGCACAGCTCTTACTAGCTTGCATCCATTACACTCATCCCCCTAAACCTCAATCCCACCCGGGTCACGGCACCAAACGTAACCGGTCCTACTCAACCTGCTTGGAGCGGGATTTGAACCGGCATCTCTGTCATGGGAGGCAGGCACAGTAAAAATGACATTAAAGATTTAACGTAATTTCTAAAGTGCATCTTGAGGCCAGGGGATTGAGTTTTACATGCACAGCTCTTACTAGCTTGCCTCCATTACACTCACCCTCTAAACCTCACTCCCATCTGGGTCACGACACCATAGTCCTACTCAACCTCAGAGCGAATTCGAACCAGTGTCTCCGTCATAGGAGGCAGGCACGCTAACAAGAACGCTAAAGACTGTTGTCTCTAGGGTGCCTCTTGAGGCCAGGGAATTGAGGTTTACACGCACAGCTCTTACTAGCTTGCCTCTGTTATACTCACTCCCACCCGGGTCACAGCACCAAATGCAACCGGTTCTACTCAACCCTCTCAGAGTGGGATTCAAACTGGCATCCCCGGCATGGAAGGCAAGCACGCTAACAAGGACGCTAAAGACCGTAGTCTCTAGCGTGCCTCTTGAGGCCATGAGATTGATGTTTACATGCACAGCTCTTACTAGCTTGCCTCCATTACACTCATCCTCTAAACCTCACTCCCATCTGGGTCACAGCACCATATATAAATAGTCCTACTCAATCTCAGAGCGGATTCGAACCGGTGTCTCCATCATAGGAGGCAGGCATGCTAACAAGAACACTAAAGGCCGTTGTCTCTAGCGTGCCTCTTGAGGCCAGGGAATTGAAGTTTACACGCACAGCTCTTACTAGCTTGCCTCTGTTATACTCACTCCTACCTGGGTCACGGCACCAAATGCAACCGGTTCTACTCAACCCGCTCGGAGTGGGATTCAAACTGGCATCCCCGGCATGGGAGGCTGGCACACTAACAAGGACGCTAAAGACCGTAGTCTCTAGCGCACAGCTCTTACTAGCTTGCCTCTGTTATACTCACTCCCACCCGGGTCACAGCACCAAATGCATCCGGTTCTACTCAACCCGCTTGAAGTGGGATTCAAACCGGCGTCTCCGGCATGGGAGGCAGGCACGCTAACAAGGACGCTAAAGACCATAGTCTCTAGCATGCCTCTTGAGGCCAGTGGATTGAAGTTTACATGCACAGCTCTTACTAGCTTGACTCCATTACACTTAGCCCCCTAAACCTCACTCCCATCCGGGTCATGGCACCAAATGCATCCGGTTCTACTCAACCCGCTCGAAGTGGGATTCAAACCGGCGTCTCCGGCATGGGAGGCAGGCACGCTAACAAGGACGCTAAAGACCATAGTCTCTAGCATGCCTCTTGAGGCCAGTGGATTGAAGTTTACATGCACAGCTCTTACTAGCTTGACTCCATTACACTTAGCCCCCTAAACCTCACTCCCATCCGGGCCATGGCACCAAATGCATCCGGTTCTACTCAACCCGCTCGAAGTGGGATTCAAACTGGCGTCTCCGGCATGGGAGGCAGGCACGCTAACAAGGACACTAAAGACCGTAGTCTCTAGCATGCCTCTTGAGGCCAGTGGATTGAAGTTTACATGCATAGCTCTTACTAGCTTGACTCCATTACACTTAGCCCCCTAAACCTCACTCCCATCCGGGTCACGGCACCAAGTGAAACCGGTTCTATTCAACCCGCTCGGAGTGGGATTCAAACTGGCATTCCCGGCATGGGAGGCAGGCACGCTAACAAGGATGCTAAAGACCGTAGTCTCTAGCGCACAGCTCTTACTAGCTTGCCTCTGTTATACTCACTCCCACCCAGGTCACAGCACCAAATGCATCCGGTTCTACTCAACCCGCTCGAAGTGGGATTCAAACTGGCATCTCCGGCATGGGAGGCAGGCACGCTAACAAGGACGCTAAAGACCGTAGTCTCTAGCATTCCTCTTGAGGCCAGTGGATTGAAGTTTACATGCACAGCTCTTACTAGCTTGACTCCATTACACTTAGCCCCCTAAACCTCACTCCCATCCGGGTCACGGCACCAAGTGAAACCGGTTCTATTCAACCCGCTCGGAGTGGGATTCAAACTGGCATCCCCGGCATGGGAGGCAGGCACGCTAACAAGGACGCTAAAGACCGTAGTCTCTAGCGCACAACTCTTACTAGCTTGCCTCTGTTATACTCACTCCCACCCGGGTCACAGCACCAAATGCATCCGGTTCTACTCAACCCGCTCGAAGTGGGATTCAAACTGGCGTCTCCGGCATGGGAGGCAGGCACGCTAACAAGGATGCTAAAGACCGTAGTCTCTAGCATGCCTCTTGAGGCCAGTGGATTGAGGTTTACATGCACAGCTCTTACTAGCTTGACTCCATTACACTTAGCCCCCTAAACCTCACTCCCATCTGGGTCACGGCACCAAATGAAACCGGTTCAACTCAACCCGCTCAGAGTGGGATTCGAAACCAGCATCTCTGGCATGAGACAGGCACGCTAACAAGGACGCTAAAGACTGCAGTCGCCACGCCAGAGCACCTCTTGAGGCCAGGGGAGTGAGGTTTAAAAACTCAGCTTGCCTCCATTCTAGCACTTCAAATCTTTTCCCCAATTACATCAGCACCATAAACTCCAATGTTTATTGTTTTTTTAAAGACAGACATAGTTTGTTCAGTAAACCACTGGTTTAAAAAAATGGTTTGTTTTTTTCCCCTGCTGTACTGAAAACATACCAAACCATAGCTTTAAAATCAAAGTACTAAACCGTCATTCTGTAGAACGTCACACCCCAAGTTTTTCGTTAATGCCTGAAATAAGGTCAGTGGTTAAAGATAGCCACGTTCTGTCCTACAACATAAGATACATCAGTAATTCCCCTTTGTAAAGCTTTAATTTGTCATTAACAAAAGGCGGTTGTAACCAAATGGCTAAATGGGAATACAGAGGTTGTCGGGGATATTACACATCATCAAGCCAAACAGGTAAACTCATCTACTCAGTAGTCCTTCCACAGCCTCTTTGTGTTTATAATCACACTCTTGCAAACTATTATAATTCAAACTTACAGGGAAAATGTTTTTAATAAAGACTGAAAGAGTTTAATGTTGGTGACGTTGAAGTCATAGGTCATTTATAGCCTTCGTTTAGCTTTATGCAGTTAGGCTTTATAAAAATCAGTTTGTGAAGATTATCATGATGAACAAAACGTGTAGGAATCATAAACTTTTGTTGGTCACAGAGCTTATTTTCTGCCAATGGAAAAATCCTTTTGGGTGTTTGTCGAGGGAACCTGGGTGATGCGAACTTCAGGGCTGACCTAATGAGTCATCACTGCAGTGCTCTAAGTTCTACTGGTTCATGACATAGGGAACTAGGGAGACAGACTGAGACACAGCGCATACGTCGTACAAGGAATGCTTGTTTTCTCCTCTGGTATGTCAGCACTACCCTGTCCCTAGTAAATTATATTGTCATATTTGTTTTTCGGTCTGACAGCAGTGTTGAGAGCCAAAGGAAATGATTTACTTATGACTGATCAAACGCTCCTCGCAGAAGAACGCAGCTCTATCTCTGTCAGATGACACGCTGCGAGAGAAACAAATAAATCACATGACTCATGACTTCAGGAGCATCTGTCATCGACAGGAAGGCATCTTCATGTGGCATGTCTGTATCTCTGTATGTGTGTCTCACAGTGTACTAAGTGCAATAAATCTCCTTGAGAGCTTGTAGCGGAAAGGTAAAGTCTCAGAGCCGGAGAAGCTCCAGGCATTTCTTGCTCTTGAACAATGTGGAGATCAAAGAGTTCATCTCTGACAGCTGATGACTGGCTTCCCATGGCCGGGGCACCAAAGGAGGCTCACACCTGTAGCAGGTGATTACAGGTAGATATGCCTGCCTCTAATTGGACAATAAACACCACTCTCCGGCTGTTAATGGCAGCAGTCTGCCTCTCAGACGCCACATTGCCATTTGGCCGTCGCCAGAAGTCCCTGAGTCTCCCCCGCATGGCCACCATGATGACAGGCTGAAGGAGTATTCGAAGCAAACTGTGAGATAATCTCAGACAATCTTTAAGACAAGCTAGAGAGAAAGAGACGTGTCATGATCGTTCATTATTTTCTTGTGTCCCTAATGTTATGCTCTGTTGTTATAGCTTGAATTAGCCCTAAAGCAGTTAAAAGCCATCCAGCTGTAATGTTGTTCTTTTCACATGTTTGTAAAATTGAACATTCTTGAAATGACTAAAACAAACCACAACATTCCTGTGACACTTCTTTTTGTTGTGCCTTTGTTCTGAAATGGATATGTTTGGAATAGCATAGTATCATATTACTCATTTTATTTTCATAGAATGCATACCGTAATTCCTGGAAAAGTCGCACCGGGTCAGAATTGCATTGTTGCGAGAACTTATCGGTGTATAATTGTATAAGTGTATATTTGAAAATATAAAGATGTGTTTTAGTTCCCCCCTCATTCTACAAATCATTTAAATTTAACGGTATTCAGAACAGAAATTAAAAATGTAAGTATAAAATAAAAATAAATAATTGTGTCATTTATTATAAACATTTATTATAAACACCAAACCTAAATTAATTTATTTAAAGTGAAATGCGGTATACAAATACATTTTTCGCATGTTTTAAGAGCTTGACATCAATTGCGTCAAAGTCGCAGCGAGTTTCAAATGATATTCTAGAAAATACAGTACTTTATACAGTATGTGAATTTGCAGTAGGCATGTAATATACAAGTCACCTACTACATTTTGTTAAAATGTGCAGAAGAGCGCATTGATCAGAGTGACAAATGAACTGGAGGAATCTCCTGACTCATTAATTACTCAGAATGGCAAAGTTTTAGACAAATTTTTGCATTAAAAATCCAAGATAATTAATAAATTGACAACATTGGGTAACACTTAATTTTACAGTGTTCTTGTTAAAAATGAATCATAATTACATGCAGCTAATCCTAAACCAAACCTAACCCTAACCCTAACCTAACCTAAGTACATGTAGTTAATTCATGTATAATTACACTGTAACAAAGACACCATAAAACAAGTAGGTTACTTTTTATTCTAAGATGTCAGTATTACAGTTTAATTATACTTTTAAGTACTGAGTAATAATAATATACTTTCTATAGGGTTAGGATTATGGTGTGGTTTAGGTTAGTTGCACGTATTCTATTAAGCACAATAGTAATAACTATATTTACTACATGTAATGTGTGCAACAGACATTGTAAAATAATAAAAGTGTAACCCAACATTGTTGCACACTTCAGTTTTATTCCTGTTAATGCTATCACATAATAAACACAGTAGGCAGTATACAGTACATACTCTTCAGTATGCATACTAGTATTCCATTCCAGTCATTACCTACCTATACTTCCTGATGTGGAAATAGGTTTTTCTCAACACAATGTCATATAACTATTTAATGTTTTGGCGAATTGGTGGCTAACTTGTATGAATTTGTACGTTCTCATTTTTCTGTTTTCGTAGGATCTGTTTGGCATACTGACGGTTATGTTTAGAGGTGGACCTTCATGCTTACTTTGTTCTAAGCATTGTACGTTTCACATGTAATCACCACCTCATAAAATAGATACATTTTCCCATGTGATCGGGCTGGTCTTGCTCCCCTATACTAATCATCATAAGAAAACAATAGTAAATGTGATCCCACAGCACAGGCCTGCTTCAGTTCTTCAGGTAGAGCAGGGTGAGAGTGGCAGGATTGTTGATGAGAGGGAGGAGTTTCAGCAGTGTTTATATTGTCACATCATAAGGAGAGGCTCAAGGGGAAATCTCAGGTTTGTTTGTTGAACAGTAGCATGAATGTATATATATATATATATATATATATATATATATATATATATATATATATATATATATATATATATATATATATATATATATAGGCTGCATTCGAAATCACATACTTCACTACTATATAGTAGGTGAAAAACAGTATGTGACAAAAGAAGTAGCCTAAATCCAAATTCACAGTACTAATAAAAGTTGGCAAAAATTCCCCAGATGACCTACTACTTCTAGCGAGATTCTGAAGTGTGGATACGATGGACACTTTACTATCCCATGAGGCCACAGGAGAAGATTTATGAATGGAGGTGAAGTGATGCAACTGATGACAGCATGGCGAATGTTGTACATCTGGATTACATTCATATTACACACATTCATACTCTATAGAACATGCTTTTTTTGAAGTAATTTCTTATTCAAAATAAGAGAGTATGCAATTTCAGATGCAGCCCTATAAAGTCTATACTTTGCTTTTGTTGGCATAATCTAATCAGGTTGATTCAGTAATACTAAGTTATATTTGAGACTAAAGGTTACCTGACTAAACATGTACAGACCATTTCCGCTAACTTTCCTCTTGAAACTCACCACTTTACACAGCACTTTATAAATGTGTGTGTGTGTGTGTGTGTGTGTGTGTACAGCTGAGAGTGCATGTGTGTGAGAATGTGTCCATGTGCATGTTTGAAGTCTGAGGCTGGATGCTCGTTTGGATGTGAATGTAATTACGGTAGGAAGATCAAAGACGGGCCGGGCGAGTGATGTTTCGGGGGAGACTTTAACCACACAGCGCTCTCTTTCTTCCGCTGTTCTGTTCTCCCCTCCAGCCCTGCTGCTGCGCGCACATCTCCGCTCGTAAAAAATGATGAGGGCCGTATTTGTCATGTTTATGAGTGAGACGTATTCTGTGATGAAGACTTTATGAGAGATGGTCCCTCTCTCTCTTTGTGGCGGTACCACGATAAAGCGATAGTATCAGAAGGAAATACCATGGTATCACATTGTTCATCCCAAGAATACTGTGGTTCTGCCTTGTTACATGCTGAAAAATATAGTACACTAGTAGGATTTGCTTCGAAACCATTTTCACTCAGAAATTGAAATTTCACAAATTACAAAGGAATGGCAAGTGACTCATTCAATTAAAAAGAAATTTGGAAGTAGCCTAAAACTTACTCCAATAACCTTTATTTTATTTACAACTTCACTCTAAACAAATGCTGGGTTTTAACCCAATTTTGGGTCTGATATAGACAAACTTAACAGTTGGGTTAAAATTTTAATTTAAAATTTAACCCAACAGCTGGGTTTGTCCATATTTGACTCAAATTTGGGTTGAAACCCAGCATTTTTTAGAGTTTTTGAAGATAAGTCAAAGGTTTGGACACAATCTCTTTATTTTTGATATTTTCCACATTTAATATTAATAATACACTCTAAAAAAGGCTGGGTTAAAAACAACCCAAGTTGGGCTGGACAACTGGACAACCCAGCAACTGGGTTGTTTTAACCCAGCAAATGGATTGTTTTAAACCATGTGGTTGGGTTAAATATGTTTGCCCAACTACTGTGTAGTTTTATTTAACTCATACTGACTCTAGTAATTATGTGCCTGATTTTTAATTTCCAACCTATTTTGGGTTCATTTGAAGCAAGCAATACAGTAATTTTCAAACTACACTGTAAAAAATCAAAAGTTGAGAACTTAAAAGTTTAAGGCAACAAACTTCAGCAGGTTTTTGATTTTTCTCAACTTGTTGTATTCAGTTTATACAACAAAAAGTTGAGAAAACTCAAAAATCTCCTACAGAAACAAGTTGAGAAAACTCAAAAATCTCCAACAAAAACAAGTTGAGAAAACTCAAAAATCTCCTACAAAAACAAGTTGAGAAAACACAAAAATCTCCTACAAAAACAATTTGAGAAAACTCAAAAATCACCTACAAAAACAAGTTGAGAAAACTCAAAAATCTCCAATAAAAACAAGTTGAGAAAACTCAAAAATCACCTACAAAAACAAGTTGAGAAAACTCAAAAATCTCCTACAAAAACAAGTTGAGAAAACACAAAAATCTGCTGAAGTTTATTGCCTTAAACTTTTAAGTTTTCTCAACTTTTGATTTTTTACAGTGTACCCAGCAGGCTGGGCAAACATTTACCCCAACTGCTGGGTTAAAACAACCCAATCATTGGGTTTATCCATTTTCAACCCAACTTGGGTTGTTTTAACCCAGCATTTTTTAGAGTGTAGTGTCATCAAAACTATGAAAGAACCCAAATGGAAGTATGAGATTTATGTAGTGACCAAAAAATGTGACACATATCCGAACCGTTGTGACCGGCAGTGTGATAAGCCATTGTAATATCTTTTTTTATTTGAGAAAGTGTTAGATCTCTCTTTCCTAGAGAGCGTCAAACTCAATTGATTACACAGTTGCATACAGTAGTAGTTAATCAATTAAAAAGCATTTCTGGAGCTTTGTTTATGAGATTTAACCTTTATTTAAGTAGCTGACATCTCGTCTTTATACCTGAATGCGGGTTATTTCATTTACATTAGGCTGTCTGGCCCGGGGTATTAGTGTGTAAATGTGAGCACCTCCGGCGCGGGCAGCTGCTTTCTAATGTACTCGAGAGGTAAATTGGTGTCTCTTGAGTAGGTGTGTTGACCTTTAAGAGACAGGGAAGAGGACACGCAGTCGAACAGAATGCCACAGCACTAATGCCTCGCAGTGAATGTCTTAGCAGGACGCTTCATAAAATACTTGTGCATTAGTACGTGTGAGGGGGGGTTAAACTTTATATTGGGGGCAAAATTGTCCACACTCATCCCTAATATATATATATTTTTTAAAGAAATTAATTCTTTTTATTCAGCAATAATGCATTAAATTGATCAAAATAAAGACAGTAAAGACATGCACTGTTACAAAAGATTTAGGTTTCAAATAAATACTGTTGTTTTCAACTTTCTATTCATCAAAGAATTCTGAAAAATTGTTTTTCCACAAAAATATGAAGCTGCACAACTGTTTTCAGCATTGATAATAATCAGAAATCTTTCTTGAGCATCAAATCATCATATCAGAATGATTTCTGAAGGATCATGTGACACTGAAGACTGAAGTAATGATGCTGAAAATTCAGCTTTGATCACAAGAATAAATTACATCTTAACATATTCACATAGAAAACAGCTATTTGAAATTATAATAATATTTTACAATATTACTGATTTTACTGTATTTTTGGTCAAATAAATCCAGCCTTGGTGAGCAGACTTCTTTCAAAAACAACATCTTTTGAACATTAGTGTGTTCAATAGTCAGTACAATTATTATTTTTTTTTATTTTATAAAAATAGTTCATAAATAGATAAATAAGCAGTTATGATATTATATTCATTTAGGGGTAGAGTTGAGGTTAAGGTTTATTCTACAACAAATATAATTATTTTATTAAAATGCTGGGTTAAAAACAACCCAAGTTGGGTTGAAAATGGACAAACCAAGCGGTTGGGTTAAATGTAAAATATAACTCAACTATTGTTTAAAAAAAGCCAATATTATATGAACCCAAAATAGGTTGTAAATTAACATTTATTAATAGGTTTAATGAATAATAATTGAGCAATAAACATTTATTAAATTGCTTATTAACAAATGTTCACCTTTTCATTATTATTGTTGCCTCTAGTAATTATGTCTGATTTCCAACATATTTTGGGTTCATTTTACAGTAAGTCAGGTTACACTTTATTTTACAGTGCCGTAGTTAAATTTTAATTACTCAAAGAAGTACTGAGTACTATCAATGAACTACATGTACTTACAATAGAGTTACAGTTAGGGTCAGGGTTTGGTTTAGGGTTAGTTACTTGTAATTATGCATAATTTACTGTTATTACTATAGTAAGTACATGTACTAACGTGTAACTACGGCACTGTAAAATAAAGTGTTACCAACCCAGCCGCTGGGTTTGTCCATTTTCAACCCAACTTGGGTTGTTTTTAACCCAGCATTTAGAGTGTTTGTCCCATCCACACTATAGCTTTTGCATGTAAAATAAAACAAAATTTAGTACAGATGCTGAATATGAACTTGATCCACAGCTGGCTTAAGTCTCAGTGACAACAGGACATATTTAAAGCACAGAGAACACAAAGCTCCTGTCGTCCTCTGCTACTAGTCTGAAAGAGCCCAGCCAATCAGAAGACACTTTATAGAGTGCAAAACCACTGGCTCCAGCCAAGGTCTTAGGAACTGCTGTTTCCTGTGGCGTCAGTGGGTTTCAGCTGTATGAAAAAGATGCTGAGAAGATGTCTGAGGGTTCACACGCTGTGACACCCCGTGGGTCTGTCTCCTCTGGGAAACTGCAGTGTCCTGAAGGGAAAAAAGCCCTCTCTTTCCCATGAGGAGCGGCGGGTCCCTGCTGAACGCTGGGCTTGTGGCTGGAGATCAAGTAATGAGACGACTGACACGGAGTTTAAACAGAAGCAGATGGCATTATTAAAGTACTGTGGGAGTGTGTGTGTTCACAGCTGTCCTTACAGTCATCTTAAAGACTCTCAGGTGTGTGTGTGTTTAGGGCTATTGTTTGTATGAAGTATCAGTGACACTTCATAATAAAACTAATATATTATAAAGGTGTTATTAATGCATTATAATAGTATAATATACACAACTATTCAAAAGTTTGGAGTTGGTAACATTTTAATGTTTTTGGAGAAATTGTCTTCTGCTCACAAAGGCTGCATTTATTTGATCAAAAATAAAACAGTAATATAGTGAAATATTATTACAACTTAAAGTTTTCTATATGAATATATGTTAAAATGTAATTTATTCCTGTGATCAAAGCTGAATTTTCAACATCAATACTCCAGTCTTCAGTGTCTTCATGTTTACACTGGCAGAATCGTGTCTTATAACACAATTTAACACATGAAATACTCTTAGGTATAAATATTCTAATATATTATAACTATAGTCAAAATTAATAATGACAACAATATTCAAGCAGATGACTTTAAAAAGTACTGTGTGACACTGTATTGTACTGTATAAATTGTGTTACTGGATTAAGAATGCACTATAACGCAATAAGACTGTCAGTATGGCAAGCCGTTTTGACTTTTATTCGTTCTCAGGATATGAATTCTTGATATCAACAATTCAATTTTCACTAGTTAAAATGCTAATTCTTGATATCAGGAATTACATTTCCACTAGTAACAATAGCAATTTTTGATATCAGGAATTACATTTCCACTAGTAACAAAGTTAATTTTTGATATCAACAATTCAATTTTCACTAGTTAAAATGCTAATTCTTGATATCAGGAATTACATTTCCACTAGTAATAATAGCAATTTTTGATATCAGGAATTACATTTCCACTAGTAACAAAGTTAATTTTTGATATCAACAATTCAATTTTCACTAGTTAGAATGCTAATTCTTGATATCAAGAATTATATTTCCACTAGTAAAAACTAGAATTCTTGATATCTGTAATTGTATTTTCACTAGTGAAATGTCACCATAGGCTGCCATTCAAATTCAATTGTTGATATCAAGAATTGAGTTCTTACTAGTTGAAATTCCAATTTCACATATCAGAAATACAACTCTTACTAGTAAAAATCATAATTTTTGATATCAATAATTCAGTTGTCACTAGTTGAAATGTCAGTTCTTGATATCAAAAATTTAATTGGTATTAGTAACAATGTTAATTTTTTATATCAATAATTTGATTTTCACTAGTGACAATGTTAGTTTCTGATATCATGAATGTGATTGTTACTAGTAAGAAAGACATTTTAGATATCTGAAATTATATTGATATCAGAAATACATTTTCAGATATCAAAAATGAACATTTTTACTAGTAGCAATTCAATTGTTGATATCAAGAACTGACATTTCAACTAGTGACAATTGAATTTTTGATATCAAAAATTACGATTTTTACCAGTAAGAATTGTATTTCTGATATGTGAAATTGGAATTTCAACTAGTAAGAAATCAGTTCTTGATATCAACAATTGAATTTGAATGGCAGTCTATGGTGACATTTCACTAGTGAAAATACAATTACAGATTTCAAGAATTGAGTTTTTACTAGTGGAAATTCAAATGTTGATGTCAAGAATTATCATTGTTACTAATGGAAATGTAATTCCTGATATCAACAACTGATTTGTTGATATCAATAATTGAATTGTTGATATCAAGAAGTAACATTGTTACTAGTGGAAATGTAATTCCTGATATCAACAACTGAATTGTTGATATCAAGAATTCATATCCTGAGATTTGAATAAAAGTCAAAACGGCTTGCCATACTGTCTGTAATAGATTACAGGCTTGATAAAAAGTGTTGCATCTTGACACAAAGGTGTGTGTGTGTGTGTGTGTGTGTGTGTGTGTGTGTGTGTGTGTGTTTTCTATCCTCGTCAAGGTGTTTGTACCTGTGTTATCAGCTGTGAGCTCTTCACTGTGATTTTCAGCTGAGTGTTTGTGTGTGTTGTTCAGTTAAATACTCTGCCAGTATGATTGATTTGAGCATTGATGAGCGCAGCAGTCACCTGCTCACTGGCAACAGATACTGATCACAGCTCTGAGAGAGTCAAATCCACCCCCATTACAAAAAACGTTAGTCGTGCCTTGGACAGAATCAATCTCAGCTCACACTGAGATTCTGTTGCAGTTGTTCACCTTGCCAAGACTTTCCTTTGCATTTATCCACATGCAAAACTGTGTAACATCAGAAACAAACATTATTAAAGTACACAAACTGTAATAAAATGCTTGGCCAATGCACTGCAAGCCTTACTCTTGTGTTATTTTGGCAATAACAAACCTCAGTAGTACTCAAGGAATGAGTTTCCTTCATATATTAAACCAAATGTGTCATTATTCCTCTTGTGAAAAAGAAGTAAACTTGATCATACTTTCAAAACGAGTACTTAAAATATACTTAAGTGGAATGCATTTTTATGACACTTAACTACCTGTTATTTATAATTAAATTAAAATATGTATTATAGGTTAAATGTTTATGAAATGCAATTATAGCTGAACTTTAGAGTGCTTTTTGACTCACTTAAGTAAGACTTAAGTGCATCTTTTTTGCCCGGTTTCACAGACAGGGCTTAGATTAAGCCTTAGTTCAAATAGAGCATTTAAGTACAAATGTGCTTTAGGGGAAAAAAAACATATCTTGTGACAAAACAATGACACTGACATATTTAACGATATGTCAGTGCAAGTTGCTGTCAGTTAAAACAGCTCAAACATGCATTTTAATCTAGGACTAGCTTAAGCCTTTTCTGTGAAACCGGGGGTTTATGTAATTTCAAAATGACTTCTATTGTCCTTGAATATGGGTAAAGAGTACTGTACTGACAAGTATTTATGATAAACTAAAATATACTTGTAATACTTTATTTTAAGGTGACGTACTGCAGTTACATGTTATTACATGTATTTACTACAGTAATAACAGTAAATTGTGCATAATTACAAGTAACTAACCCTAAACCTAACCCTAACTATAACTCTATAGCAAGTACATGTAGTTAATTAATATTAATAAGTGCAATGTAACTAAGTTACCTTAAAGGTGCCCTAGATTCAAAAATTGAATTTACCTCGGCATAGTTAAATAACAAGAGTTCAGTACATGGAAATGACATACAGTGAGTCTCATACTCCATTGTTTCCTCCTTCTTATATAAATCTCATTTGTTTAAAAGACCTCCGAAGAACAGGCGAATCTCAACATAACACCGACTGTTGCGTAACAGTCGGGGTGAATGCCCCAATATTTGCATATGCCAGCCCATGTTCCCAACATTATGAAAGGCATTAGACAAGGGAAGCCATGAACGTCTGGATCTGTGCACAGCTGAATCATCAGACTAGGTAAGCAAGCAAGGACAATAGCAAAAAATGGCAGATGGAGCAATAATAACTGACATGATCCATGATATCATGATATTTTTAGTGATATTTGTGAATTGTCTTTCTAAATGTTTCGTTAGCATGTTGCTAATGTACTGTAAATTGTGGTTAAAGTTACCATCGTTTCTTACTGTATTCACGGAGACAAGACTGTCGTTATTTTCATTTTTTAAACACTTGCAGTCTGTATAATTCATAAACACAACTTCATACTTTATAAATCTCTCCAACAGTGTAGCATTAGCCGTTAGCCACAGAGCATAGCCTCAAATTCATTCAGAATCAAATGTAAACATCAAAATAAACACTGTACTTACGCGATTAGACATGCTGCATGACGAACACTTTGTAAAGATCCATTTTGAGGGTTATATTAGCTGTGTGAACTTTTTTTTATGTTGTTTAAGGCAAGCGCGAGCTCTTGGGGCGTGGAGCACGAGATTTAAAGGGCCACACACCCTGAATCGGCTCATTTCTAATTATGCCCCAAAATAGGCTGTTAAAAGAATTAATTTAAAAAAATCTATGGGCTATTTTGAGTTGAAACTTCACAGACACATTCAGGGGACACCTTAGACTTATATTACATCTTTAAAAAAAAAGTTCTAGGGCACCTTTAAAATAAAATGTAACCATATACTTTAATATCATTTCTATTGAAACTTGTATTTCATGTGCTTAAACATATTTGTAATTACACATTTTAACAGTTGCTATCTAGTATATTTAAAATATATTAACTTTAAATGTAATATTAAATAACACACTAGTTAAAATTATAATCAAGTATGCTACTTTACATGTGCTTTAATATGTTAGTCAACACATCAAAATAAGTGTACTTCTTTAAAGCATGACAACATTATTATTATTAAAACATAACGATTTAAAATGTACTTTAATAAAACTTTTAATTTGGCATTATTACAAACTGCACTTTTAAAAACTGTACTTAAGTGTGTTAAGAATGAAACTTCATTAATATTATATTATCTGTAAGTTTAGTTCTAAAATATACAGACCCACTTTATATTAAGTGTCTGTAACTACTATGTAGTAACATTTAAATGCATCATTTGATACAATGCACTTACTGTGTACATACATGTTTTACATACAAAATGTACTTATTTTTAAAGGTGCCCTCGAATGAAAAATTTAATTTATCTTGGCATTGTTAAATAACAAGAGTTCAGTACATGGAAATGACATACAGTGAGTCTCAAACTCCATTGTTTCCTCCTTTTTATATAAATTTCATTTGTTTAAAAGACCTCCGAAGAACAGGCGAATCTCAACATAACACCGACTGTTACGTAACAGTCGGGGTGAATGCCCCCAATATTTTCATATGCCAGCCCACGTTTCCAACATTATAAAAGGCATTAGACAAGGGCAGCCAGTATTAATGTCTGGATCTGTGCACAACCAAATCATCAGACTAGGTAAGCAAGAAAGAACAACAACGAAAAATGGCAGATGGAGCAATAATAACTGACATGATCCATGATAACATGATATTTTTAGTGATATTTGTAAACTGTCTTTCTAAATGTTTCGTTAGCATGTTGCTAATGTACTGTTAAATGTGGTTAAAGTTACCATCGGTTATTACTGTATTCACGGAGACAAGAGAGCCGTCGCTATTTTCATTTTTAAACACTTGCAGTCTGTATAATGCATAAACACAACTTCATTCTTTATAAATCTCTCCAACAGAGTAGCATTAGCCGTTAGCCATGGAGCACTATCAAACTCATTCAAAATCAGAAGTAAACAATATAACAGTACACAATACTCACATAATCCGACACATGCATGCCGAACACTTTGTAAAGATCCATTTTGAGGGTTATATTAGCTGTGTAAACTTTGTTAAGGCACTGTTCAAGGCAAGCGCGAGCTCTGTGGGCGTGGACCACGGGATTTAAAGGGGCCGCAGCATAAAATCGGCGCGTTTATAATGATGCCCCAAAAAAGGCAGTTAAAAAAATTAATAAAAAAAAATCTATGGGGTATTTTGATCTGAAACTTCACACATTCAGGGGACACCTTAGACTTATATTACATCTTTTAAAAACATAATCTAGGGCACCTTTAAACAATACATGTATGTAATTACAGCTGTAATTAATTTCTGTAATTACATTTATAAATACACTTTTGACCTTTTCTTACTCCTTAACTCACGCTTAAACCTACCCATATCCACCTCAGTAGCAGCACATGTGTTTGTACCTAATAATAATAATTATTTTTTAATTTAAGTACGTATTAGTTAAAGACACCTAATATAAAGTGTGACCAAATAGGCTTTTAAGATTTGAAGTACTCTACAAATGCACATTCAATACAATTGTGCATACTTTTGTATGGAAACTGTTGATAGTCTGATATAAACTTCAACAGGCTTGCTCAGCAAATACTCTTCAAACCAATACTAGTTGACCTGAAACAGAAAATTGATTGTAGAAGAGAGTATACTCTAACACCCACCATACTACCTGAAAATGCAGACCTGGAATTGCGTTATGAATTGCGTTCTGACACATTTGAGAATGAAACATTAAGAGCACTTACAGTTTGACTTAGCACTTGATGGACAGCAAAGAGCATGAAAACCGGAGTCAGTATGAAATCAAGTAAGCTGCAGCACATTGGAATTCTGAAATCACAAATTGTCTTGCATGTCTGAAATTCTCATTTTTCAATGTCTACGACAAAGTGTCAAATTCCTGAACGTTTGGTTGCACAGTGGAGCATCACATTGTGAGTCTCTTTGCAGTGCACCATCTCCATTGAATGGGTTCACAGTGTATCTGACACTAGTAAACTCTAGTGCAGTGATTCTCAACTGGTGAGTCACAACCAACAAATGAGTTGCAGTTCTCTTCTGATAGAGTCATGAACGGCAGGGGGAAAACAATGCTGACAACAATGAAACAATGAAAACAAAGTCCAAATGTCAACATGGACAGAAATCATGAACAAAAATATGCAAAATAAAAGCCAGTATGATCCAACACTTTTTCACTTCACTTGTGAAAAAAAGTGTGTTGTACTGAATGTGCAGTTGTAGTGTACTTTAAATCTTAAAAATATATTTTTTTAAAGAACTGTGCTTATTTAATTAAATAAAAGACCTCTTAAATGCACTTTCATATGTATCTTAACACACCTAAAGGTTAGTTCACCCAAAATTGAAAATTATATATAATAATTTACTCACCCTCAAGCCATCCTAGGTGTATATGACTTTCTTCTTTTAGCCAAACACAATCTGAGTTATATTAAAAAAATATCCTGGCTCTTCCAAGCTGTATAATGGGAGTTTATAACCGAGATTTTGAAGCCTAAAAAAATGCATCCATCCATCATAAAAGTAAACCATACAGCTCCAGAGGGTTAATAAATGCCTTCTGAAGTGAAGTGATATGTTTTTGTTAGAAAAATATCCATATTTATAACTTTAGAAACTGTAATCACTAGCTTCCAGTAATGGACGTCCACGCGTTCATGAGAGAGTCTAGTTCCGGCTTAGCAAGTGTGATGCAGCGTAAGCTCAGGTGAGAATTGATGAACGTGGAAGCACAGAGGATAGAGTAAAACAAAATGCTGGTCACGAATTAGAAGTCTAAAATGAGAAGTTTTAAAGAAACATTTTAGAGGATTTCGATATAAGAGAAGAGGAGCTACATCATACGTCGGGTCCAGGAGGGATGCCCGTTTGCCCGTGCAGGGATGCACGCGTCACCACATAATGCTGAGAATGATCGAGTAGCCTTGCCCCTCAAGAGCCGCAGCCCTTGGGAAGATGAGCCGCTGGAGAAGCCTCCGCTCCTCACGCCCCAGACTGAAGAGGTGACCCCACCCTCTTTACCTGGACCAACCCATCTGAACACTACCTTTCCTTCATGTACCCCAGCACAGCGAGGACATCAGATCTCCCATTTATTTGGACACCTTTATCCCTTTGGACACTTTATTCCCCTTTTTGGACAGTTTATGTTTCTTTTTATGTTAATAAATGCCTCTCTGAGGCTTGACACCACACCCACTGTGTCTGTCGTTTGCTCCTCCTGCCACAATATTAAAACATGTACATATATCTTCTGTGGAAGTCTCAGGACCAACAAATGTTGATCTAATCACTGCATTCAGTCCTACCTGCCTGTCAACATATGTATTTCCATACCTCTGCTCGCGCAGACATCACACGTCATCAGCGCGTTCAGTAAGGCTATGCAGAGTTGTAGACAGACATCAGTCACCGAGAGCCACAAACAAACAGCAGCATCCTTTTACAGTTCCTCCTGAACCAAAACAATGAGCTTATGCTCTGTAAATACGAGATGTCAACCTCCCCGGAGCTGTTCATGTCCTCAGGCTCGGATTTGTGCTTTCTATGTCAACACTATCAACGCTGAAATTAATCTGCAGCAGTCAGGTGGTACAAGTAAGAGCTCTGTTGTCTACATTCATAATTATTGTGATGTTATGTGCTTTGAGACATGAGGTAATTTAATGCCGTCTCTCATCTTGTGATGCTTTGCAGACTCTGC
Organism: Megalobrama amblycephala; assembly: GCF_018812025.1. Lineage (NCBI taxonomy): Eukaryota > Metazoa > Chordata > Actinopteri > Cypriniformes > Xenocyprididae > Megalobrama > Megalobrama amblycephala. The sequence continues at coordinate 7,937,737 of NC_063049.1, read as the reverse complement.
TATGTGTGTTCATGTGTTTTGAAGGAGGCATGGCTTTGGAGACACTCTGAAGGGAGGGTGGGATCACATGCTTTCAAAGCTAAATTGTAATTGCCTACACTCCCTTTAAGAGGGTAAAAACAGCACCCTAAAGTTTAGCTAGTGTTGGGTGTGATGCATTACTAAGTAATTAATTACCGTAATTGAATTACAGTTACTTCTACACTTCTTGAAATACTGTATAGATAGAACAATTCTATATAAAACAATTGTGGATTTACCATTAAAATTTAACATCTAATGTTAAAACGTATGTTTTTAATAACCTTCTCCCTTTAGAAGAACAATTTCAAGAATAATTTATGCAATTTTATTTGATTTATTTTAAAGAATTAAAAGAGCAGTTTCATGTCCATCCTTGTATTTGTGTTCTCTTTTAGTTTAGTTTCATTGTGTTTTGGTTCTGGTTTGCCTGTGTTCCCTAGTTAGTTTCTTTGGTTGTTAATTAGTTCTACGCACCTGTAGTTACTACAGCCTACACACCTGACAGTATTGTTCCACTAGTTAAGGTTGAGATAGGATTTAGAATAAGCAATGCAATATGTTTTACAGAGAATAATTAGTACAGTAATCTTATGCTGTTGAAGATGCAATTAGTAACTAGTCATTAATTACTTTTTTAGAGTAACTTACCCAACACTGGCTAATTGTATTTAATATTAGTAACACTTTAGTATGGGAAACAGTTCTCACTTTTAACTAATTGCTTATTAGCTTGGATATTGGCTGTTTATTAGTACTTATAAAGCACATATTAATGCCTTATTCTGCATGACCATATTCTACATCCCATAATACTATCCTCCCAATACCTAAACTTAACAACTACCTTACTAAAGCAGTAAATTAAGAGTTTATTGAGGCAAAAACATATTCACATAGTTAATAGTGAATATGTGTTCCCTATCCCAAAGTTTTACCTTAATATTCATTTAATTTAGTTGCAATTAATATGCAATTAAGTGTCCGATCAGTTTGCACTGATAAAATATAAAATAAAGTATATTATTCCATAATTAGAAATTTATTTAAAAGTATGCTAAAGTGTTCTTTTTATCAAGGATTTGGCTACAGAGCTTATGAAATTACTGACATTTAGAATTTAGAAACCAAAACTGTTAATCTTCCCATCCAGCCATATGTCATCATGATGATAATTTTGCATATTATTGGACATTTTGTGTGTTTTGTAATAGCAATACATTCCAATGTTTGGTTTTAAGGTCATTTTTGTATGTTTATTGTACAAAACCGAGGTACTTGGGTCGGCGCTTGATGTCCAAAGTAAAAATGAAATCATAAAGCTTAAACATTCTTCATCAGCTCTTCAACCTTCCTGTTCCCTCTCTCGCTTTAGCATAAGATAGACTCATCTGGCTCTGTTTCTAAACTCTGTCTCATCTCTGGTGTTTTGGCTCCGGATGGGGCGATTCTTCCCAAACTACAGGTGTTTTCATTAGGGCTAATGATAGCATGCGACGCCCAGCGCCGTGGTGATCGCTGTTGTTTATTAGTTCTGTGATAAGCATTATAACAAAACACACATGTCACAGCGAGCGTCCCGCGGCCTGCCGGCACTAATGAGATAAATAAATGAATTTAGTACAGCCACAAATGGCTCCTGAGAGCTAGTTACCAGAGACGGAGAGGAGAGAGAGATGAGGTGAGAGCTCTCGCGAGGGCAAGGCAACGGCTGATGTACATATGTCCTTGATTACCGCCGGTTCCCCTGCTTTTATTCTAATAAGTGACATTCTTTGTACTCCTGTGGACAGCTAGACAGTCTGACAGTGGATGGGAATAAATATTGCATGTGGCTCACATTAAGCTGTCAGCTGCGGGCCAAGAGAGAGACGGAGAAATTCACGTGACGTTCGGAGCAGCTACACTTTCTCGGCTCTTGTCACAATTGTCACATCTTGATGATCTCTCCCCTCCGTATCCCCCCATCTCTCTCTCTCTCTCTCTCCTTCACCCCCACCCCCATCCTCTCCTTCACTCTCTGTCTCGCTCTGACACTCTCTCTCACTTCAGCCAGTGACATCATGGCTTCTCTGAGTACTGTAATATTTAGATGTGCAGGCGTTTGAAGGGTGTGTTTGATTTCATTCCTATTTACAGATCTTTTTTTTTTGTCACAAATTGTAAGTGAGTTGCTCTCTATTGATGGTGATGATGATGATGATGATGATGCATCACATGCTTGAAGCCGAATGTTACTTGCTACATATTCATGTCACATGATTTCTAAATTTATGCAGTGGAAATTGGAGATTTCTTATGACAATGTTGACCTTTAGTGTTTGGGGATCTGGTTTTGTCTTGTAGTGTAGACGCAACTTCAAAAACAAACATAAAAAAAAAAGAAGAATTGTATAATTTAAATATTAAATATAATAAATATATATATATATTTAAAATATATTTATATATATTAAAAAGAAAGAAAATAAAATTCCCCAGGTGCTAAGGTGTTGTTGTTTCCAGGGTGTTGCTATGCAGTTGCTAGTGAGTGCTGAGTCCTTGTACATTTGCTAGGGTGTTTTGGTCGCCAAGGTGTTGCTATGCAGTAGTGTGTGCTGAGTGCTCTTTAGCATGTTACTATGTAGTTGAAAGGTTGCTAAGGTGTTGCTGGGATGTTACTATCCATTTGCTAGTGTGTACTGAGTGGTTGTTAACACATTAAAATGTGGTTTCTATGATGTCCTGGGTGGTAAGGTGTTTCTAGGGTGTTGCTACACAGTTGATAATGTGCGCTGAGTGCTCATTAAGTTTTAGTATGTGGTTGCTAGGTTGTTCTGGATGGTTGCTTAGATGCTGCTAGAGTTTTGCTATGCAGTTGCTAGTCTGCTTGTTAGCACATTTAAATGCAGTTGCTATGGTGTCTGGGTGGTTGCTAAGGTGTTGCTACACAGTTGCTAGTGCTTCTTAGCACATTAGAATGCAGTTGCTAGAGGCTTTTGGGGGTTGCTAAGGTATTTTTAAGGTGTTGCTAAGCAGTGTTGATTGCTCATTAAAGCGGAACTCAGTAAGATCTGCCAAGCTCCCCCTACAGGTTCCTTCAGTGAATCACACTGTCGTAAATACTTCAAGCACAGCTCTGGACTACAACGACTACAACGCTCACCAGCACAGTAGTTTTGCAAATACAGAAATCTCGATGGAGGTGGGTAATTTTCGAAATTGTCTTATAAAGTCATAATATATACATTGTTTTTGAATTACCGTAAAGCATTTTGTCACTCTCGCGTGAACGTGAACATGAGGCGAGATTGTGTCGGGCCGGTGAAGCTCAACTTGCAAGTGCTCTTTTCTGGCGTAGACGTGCCAGAGGGGGTTAGTGCACACCTCAAACACACCACTACAAGTCAATTAACCATCGTAAGGACTTAGAAAACTATTTATGAAGGTAAAAAGTTACTTAGTTCTGCTTTAAGTGTTAATATGCGGTTTCTAGGGTGTTCTGGGTGATTGTTAAGGTGTTGTTAGAGTGTTGCAATGCAGATGCTAGTGTGTACTGACTGCTTGTTAGCACAATGTGGTTGCTAAGGTTATCTAGGTTGCTTTAGTGTTTTGCTAAGCAGTTTTAAGTGTGTACTAGTGTTCAAGCTAAAAAAATCTTCTTTACTGTTCTACTGAAGAAAAAACGCAAATACCCTTCCCCTTAGCAAATACCACTTTTTACATACACAAAGGGACATCCAGCATTGCTGGTCACCAGCAAAAGGTATTTTTTTTACATGCTGGGACCATCTTGGGATGCTGGTGTGCAGGTAGACCAGCATATGTTGTCTTTTGGATGCTGGTATGATCCCAGCAAGACCGCAACAAAACTTGTGCACGTGTTAATATCAGGTGTCTTAGTGTATGTTTGTGGTTAAGTAAAGACCAAGTCACTTTTCCAAATTAATTAATAAATTATTTAATAAAGAAAAACGTGTTTTGCTAGTTACATAAACAGTAGAATCCACAGTTCTGTCATGACAAGTCTCTGAGTGTTTGATATGGTAATGCATATGTCAATGTAGATATATTTGGTCTTGGCGGAATAGATCTGCTACGCTGCTGCTGCTTAATTGCAGCTGCTGCTGCTGTTGGTTATTGCTGCTGCTTAATTGCTGCTGCTACTGTTGATTATTGCTGCTGCTGCTGCTGTTGATTATTGCTGCTGCTTAATTGCTGCTGCTGCTGCTGCTGCTGTTGATTATTGCTGCTGCTGCTGCTGCTGCTGCTTAATTGCTGCTGCTGCTGCTGCTGTTGATTATTGCTGCTGCTGCTGTTGCTGTTGATTATTGCTGCTGCTGCTGCTACTGCTTAATTGCTGCTGCTGCTGCTGTTGATTATTGCTGCTGCTACTGCTTAATTGCTGCTGCTACTGTTGATTATTGCTGCTGCTGCTGTTGATTATTGCTGCTGCTTAATTGCTGCTGCTGCTGCTGTTGATTATTGCTGCTGCTTAATTGCTGCTGCTGCTGCTGTTGATTATTGCTGCTGCTGCTGCTGCTGATTAATTGCTGCTGCTGCTGCTGTTGATTATTGCTGCTGCTGTTGCTGTTGATTATTGCTGCTGCTGCTGCTGCTACTGCTTAATTGCTGCTGTTGATTATTGCTGCTGCTGTTGATTATTGCTGCTGCTACTGCTTAATTGCTGCTGCTACTGTTGATTATTGCTGCTGCTGCTGCTGCTTAATTGCTGCTGCTGCTGCTGCTGCTTAATTGCTGCTGCTGCTGCTGCTGCTACTGCTTAATTGCTGCTGCTGCTGCTGCTGCTGTTGATTATTGCTGCTGCTGCTTAATTGCTGCTGCTGCTGCTTAATTGCTGCTGCTGCTGCTGCTGCTTAATTGCTGCTGCTGCTGCTGTTGATTATTGCTGCTGCTGCTTAATTGCTGCTGCTGCTGCTGCTGCTGTTGATTATTGCTGCTGCTGTTAATTATTGCTGCTGCTGCTGCTACTGCTTAATTGCTGCTGCTGCTGCTGCTGCTGCTGTTGATTATTGCTGCTGCTGCTGCTGCAGAGCAAGTACGGGACTTGCTACTGCCAATACATACACGACCCGCAGCTGTGAGCAAGTAAGACATGCTGCTGCTGTACAATATAGCGTACATGAATAACCGTAGCAGATCTATACAGGTGGAGCTGGGGAAGGTGGAGGGTTTCTGAAGCATGCTGCGCTACTAAGCAATGCTAACTCATGTATTTAAAGATTAAGCACGCAAGCTCACTGGCTACTAATACAGCAGGAACCAATCATCTGTGACCTATAGATAATGATGTGATAATTAGCAGGTTGTGTTAAAGGACCTGTTAGTCTGCGCCATCTAGAGTTTCATGCCAGAACTTTGTATTGCTAAACAAACCCTGCTCAGTTTTCATATGGTCCCAATCTAAAAGTAGCACTAAAGCAGTGTTGCAGTTCGTGAAATAAATTCACTCTACAAGTGATGATTGAGCATTAGTGATGAACACCTGCGGTTAACAAGCAGAATCACTGAAGAGGAACAACAAGAACAGAAAAAAAGAGATGAGATGAGCAGATTCACAACAACTACAACTGACTCACAACCTTAGCTGAAATCAACTGCAAATAAAATCATTAATATCTCACCAGAGGATAATTACAGTTTTTTTTTTTTTTTTTTTTTTTACAATCGTTAGGATACATTTCTCAATACTTAGCCCACTTTTTCAAAACTCTTCACACAGTTCTCCTAACCAACTTTCATCTTGGCACAGCAGTTAATTTCACATTAAAAATGCGCTAAATCTACCAAAACACTTCATTCATGTTTCAAATCAACTCATTCTTCCAGAACACTAGCAAAGGTTTTCACCAGCAAACACACTTTGTCAGTCATAAAATACTGACCTAAAAACACTAACATCAAGTATCATTATACAATGTTTTCTTTTATAAAATTTCTTAACAAAACAAGAATAACACTCTCTATTGTTTATAATTCACTGCAGTTTGTTACATGAACCATGTTTACATTACAGTACAAAATTATTCCAAAGTTTTCCCCTTTGAATGGATGATAATGAAATTGAAAAACTAATGCTTGTATAGATGTTCAGTTTCATCTAATTTCTTTGATAGTATTTGATTTTTTAGATTAAGAATATATTTCATTACAATATTACTGTAGAAATGCAGCATATTTCTGTCTTATTCAGTTTTGTTTTATGTTATTGTTTTGAACTTGTTTACATTTTTGTTTCAAATGCTTACACACATTTTCAAAACTTTGCCTCTTTTTTTTTTTTTTCAAAACTTTACACACAAATCCAAGAATTGCAAACATTTGTCTTACGTTGCAAACACCTTTGCCATAATATTCTTTTTTTTTTGTTGGATATATTATATACATACAGTAATTCAAAACCTAAAGCTCTTCTTTCATGAGCTCCTGTGTACATTTCTGTGCAAGATTGAAAGTAATTGAGAGATGTTGAAAAATTCACGGTAAACATGAAAGCAAGACTGAAACGAAACAATTTTTTTTCTGTGGTTGTGAATACAGTATTATGCATTATGAAAGAAAAGAAATACATCAACCATGTGTAGTAGGACAGAAACAATGGTTGTGTTTGAAAAAGGAAATCAAGATACTTCCTGTTAGATTTTTGTGTGTTACATAGATTTCTTGTATGGTTTTGCAGATTTGGTGTGTGATTCTGGTGTTTGAGTGTCAGGTTTCAGAAATTGTGTGACAAGTAAGGATTTTTTGAGTTGAAAAAACTATATTTACTGCCTTGTGTTATTTTTGACCAACAAAACTTCAGACTTCCAAAACAGCAACTGAAATTCACAGATGATGATCAGCTTTGAGAGAAAGAGAGAAAGGAAAGCAGGCCATAAAAGAAGAGGACATTTGGAGTGGAAGAGCACATATGCAGTTTCTCCAGTGTGTGCATGTGCGAGTGTGTGTGTCTGGGTGTACATGAGTGTGTGTGTGTGTGTGTGTGTGTGTGTGTGTGTGTGTGTGTGTGTGTGTGTGTGTGTGTGTGTGTGTGTGTGTGTGTGTGTGTGTGAGTGAGTGTGCATGAGTGTGCACATGTGAGTGTGTGTGTGTGTGTCCCCAGTGTTCAGTCTGCGTCTGCTCTTGTGTCCTTCCAGTTGTTCACTGCTGTGAGGATGAAAAACATCCCGCTGTGATCTCCATCCCACTCACACTCCTCCATCAGCTCATCCCTCTTTCCTTCATTTCTCCATCACACTTGCACATGCAGATCAGACATAGTGAAGAACAGCATTAGTTACACTGGCACTGAAGTTTTGTTGATCATTAAGTGAATGACATTCATTCAGATGCTTAGCAGTGAAAAATACATATACAAAGTTAACAAAAGAATAATAATATATGTTAAAACCTTTTATTATAAGGCTTATGTTTAAATGCTTGATAGTGAGGAAAAGCAGCTGGAATGAGTAAATTGGTCTTTCTAGCATGTTTATTAACAGTGATAGTATAGAATAGACATGATGGGAGAATTAAATGGGAAATGTTGCACTAACAAACAGGCTCCAACATCCCTGCATATTCTGACTTCTATTTAGCATAGATATTGTATTTGATTTAAGTGAATTTTTGTTGGAAAACAGCACATAAAGCGAGTACTAAATACTTAACGTATTTAATGGGAAAACAAAGAATGGCAATATAAATCACAAAAGTGTAACATGTCACAACACAATCTAAAAGGTAATTAGTCTTAATATGTCCAGCTGTATTTGAACTCTAATTCTCAGTGAATGCAACTAAGTGCATTACACTGGAGAGATGAGCAGAAACTGTCAGCCATACACACTTTTAGACATTAATTGTATAAAGGCAAATATTATATGCCACCAAACTACTGAGGGAGACTTGCTGACTTGCTCTGTCAGTACAGCTGAAGTGCTAAACCTCTTTATCTGTCCGCCTTAATGACACTCCCTCTCTCCTCCAGCGCTGAAAGCCTGATACTACAGTTTAAACCACCTCTAAATCCTTTCCTTTCCTTTCCTTTCCTTTCCTTTCCTTTCCTTTCCTTTCCTTTCCTTTCCTTTCCTTTCCTTTCCTTTCCTTTCCTTTCCTTTCCTTTCCTCTTCATTTGAGACATTTGCAGAGATCAAAGCTTAAGACCAAGGCCATCTCTGGCATATGAAAACACTACACGATTAACATACACCTCCTTTAGATCGTAAATGTGGATCTTTCATCCTGTATTTCTCTAATAATGCTGTTTCTCTCTCTTCGGTGACATTCATTTGGTGATCTGAACACAGATGCAGTGAACACACACTGATTTCTGATTTCATAACAGACTCGGACACTTGACCTGTTCATATATACTCATCTAGGGTTGTCAAATGTACCGGTACTACCAGTACCAGTAGGTACTAAAAAAAATTTGACTTTACCAACATTTCTGCAGTACCAGACTGGTAATACAGAGTCAAGTCACTTTTATTTATATAGCGCTTTTTACAATGCAGATTGTGTCAAAGCAGCTTTACAGTGATAACTGGTATATAATTTTGGCTGCACAGCAGCTCTTAAAGAATAGTGTCAATGCATGCGGATGCAAAGCACTGTTGAATATCAAATGTCAAGATTACCGGTATATTCAGTACCTGCTGATAGACGCTGCTTTGTTTGAGCTCTATCTGAGCATCAAAGGTTTCTATTTACATCATGTTTTACAAGCGTTGAGCATTGTAGCCAATCACAATCATATCTGTTGAGCGCTTGAATGCAATGGCCAATCAGAAGTGCTAGTCAGCAAGTTAGTCAGAATCTGCTGAAAACGCAGAAGGTTTTGTTTTGTTCGGCAAGAACGCATTAAAGGTATTCGGTTTTCAGTAGGAAAGGCGTCATTTAAGCGCCCCCTAAAGTAATAATTAATAATTTTTACATGGAAGTGATTCAATCAAAAACCAACTTTAGCTCGATAATAATTTTCCTATTGTCACTGTGAAGCTGCTTTGAAACAATATGTATTGTGAAAAGCGCTATATAAATGAAGATGACTTGACTTGTTCAATGCGAGCTGCACGCTCGCAAATCCTTTCATTATAACCAACAAAGTGTAAACACAATGTAAATAAGAGATTGTACAATCAAGACAATTTTTTATTATTATAACGGGAGTTCCCTTTCAGTCGGTCACGTTCGACGTACGTCAGTAGTGACCGACGAATTGGGATATCGCTTAGAGAGCCCTATCATCTTCGTGTAAACTAAAACAAGCCAATGGAATTGGCGTGCGATATTTGCATAATGCGCACCGCCCCCGACAGGTGTACATAAATAGGAAGCGGATGCAATCGCACTCTGTCTTTCGCTTCGGAGCCATTCACTGGTGTCCTATTTAGAAGACTCTTTTCTTCGTTTGTTATTTATTCTAAAACATTGCCTCAGAAGAGGATCACAGCGAGCTTTTAGTGCTGGTGAAGAGGGCACGTTCAGCGAGGTCGCGAGTGTCCGAGGAGCTGAGCTATAAGCTCTAAAACTGCTGTTTTCACAGCAACACAAAGAGTGTGTGTGTGAGCGATTTGGGCCGGTTCCTCGGTGTGTCAGGGAGTGGTGTACCTGACACATCGCGTCGCTCCCTGGGTGCTTCAGCACGAGTGAGTTGACTTCCCCTTCTAAAAGAGCTTTACAGACGAACCCTGACAGTATGTCATTTCGTCTGTGCGTTAATGGATGCGGTCGTTCCCTGGTCCCTGCTGATGGGCACAATCGTTGCATCTCGTGTTTGGGCATTCTGCACGCTGAAGCAGCTTTTGTGGATGGTTCATGTTCCCATTGCGGGAACATGACCATCGCGGTGCTGAGGTCGAGGCTCTCCTTCCTGAAGTCTCAGGAAGCGGGGGTCCCCTCTCCTATGCCGCGTACGACCGTTTTTTCCGGCCCCCGGAACCGGAATGACGCTACGGCGCTGTATAGAGAGGGCGACCTGAGGATTCCGGTCAGGGCTTTCCCGCCGAGCGGAAACGCTCCTCGGGCCCCTGCCGCCTCATCAGCACCGCAACCCATCGTGCCACCGTTGGTTTCCGCTGGGCCCTCTACGGACTGTCCAGCCGTTACCTTTGGTGTGCTGGCGGCGGATCGGATGTCGACCGCTGCGTCGGAAGGTGAGCCTGAGTCCTCGGGGGAAGATCCGGACGCGCTGCCGCCCGGGACGGTAGTGTTGCCCGAATCGGATCCCGAGCTCACGGCTGTGCTCTCCCGGGCCGCCTTGTGCGTCGGGCTTGGGTGGAACCCTCCACCCTGTCCCGGCCCATCTCGGTTGGACGATTGGTACTTGGGGGGGGGTCGCGCTGGTCAAATCCAGCGTCCCGCCCCAATGCCTTTCTTCCCGGAAGTACACGATGAGGTGACCAGGTCTTGGCAAGCTCCGTATGGGGCTCGTACAGGGCCTGGTCCCTCGTCCGCCTTCACCTCCCTGGACGGCGGGGAAGCCAGGGGGTACGCGAAGCTCCCGCCAGTCGAGCGGTCTGTTGCGATGCAGTTGTGTCCAACGGCCGCTGGCGGGCGCGGTGAGCCGCGTCTCCCGTCCCAGGCCTGTGATTTCTCAGCCGGTCTGACTGAGAAAGCTTACAGTGCCTGTGGGCAGGCTGCCTCTGCCCTGCACGCGATGGCCCTTTTGCAGGTCTATCAGGCAAAAGCGCTGTCGCAGATGCCCCAGGAAGGTCCTGACCAACAGCTGCTTGGGGAGCTGCGCGCTGCCACTGACCTTGCCCTCCGGGCAACGAAGGTGACAGCGCGTTCTGTTGGCCAGGCGATGTCTACACTGGTAGTCCAGCAACGCCACCTCTGGCTGACCTTGGCAGACATGAGGGAGACCGACAAACATCGGTTCCTGGATTCCCCCGTGTCTCCGGTCGGCCTTTTCGGCGACGCGGTGGAGAGCTGTGCCCAACAGTTCTCCGCTGCACAGAAGCAGGCTGAGGCTATCAGACATGTCATGCCACGGCGGTCCGCTGCTGCCTCCACCCAGCCGCCCGTGGCTCAGCCTCAGCCCGCTCGTCGCCGAGGGCGCCCGCCTGCGTCTTCCTCCGCCCCTGCTAAGTCGGCAAAGCAGCAGCCTACACCAGCCAAACAGCAGGGTGCCGGTCGCGGACGTGGTGCCCAGCCCGTCTCTGCCAAGCCAGGTGGCAAGCGGTCGGGGAAAACTCGGCCCTGAGACGGGCGACCTGGAGCGGAAGGTTCCTGCCCTTCGGGAGAGTATTCCATCTGCTCTCCCACCCCCGGAGGAGGGCCGGGGGGATTTTGTGGCGTCTGTCTATCTACCGCCGCTGGCTCTCCGGAGTCCAGCGGTACCCACTTTGCCACAAAAAGAGCAGTTTCCTCAAACTCCAGGTCACAACAAGGTGTGTCTGCCAGTGTGCCAGGCCCCGCCTCGCCGCTGGCAGCACCCTCCCCATTCGCCAGCTTCCAAGCCGCCCGAGTCGGGTCCCTCTCTGCCTTGCTGCCCCACCCCCGGTGCGTCTGTGGTGCCTTTGGTCCCGCTGGTTCGGAGTCTGGAGGCGTGGAGCACGCTTCCCAGCCCGTCCCGCTGGCTCATTCGCACTATCAGACTCGGCTATGCGATTCAGTTCGCCCGGCGTCCCCCGGTCTTCAGGGGTGTCCACTTCACTCAGGTGTCGTTGGACAGTGCCCCTGTTCTCCGGGCGGAGATTGCTGTCCTCCTGGCGAAGGATGCAATCGAGCCGGTCCCTCCAGCCGATATGAAGTCGGGGTTTTACAGCCCCTACTTCATTGTACCAAAAAAGGGCGGTGGGCTACGGCCAATCCTGGATCTGCGCGTCCTGAACCGGTATCTTCACAAGATGCCGTTCAAGATGCTCACGCAGAAACGCATTTTCGAATGCGTCCGTCCCCGGGATTGGTTTGCAGCAATAGACCTGAAGGACGCGTACTTTCATGTCTCGATTCTACCTCGACACAGACCCTTCCTCCGGTTTGCGTTCGAGGGTCGGGCATATCAGTACAAGGTCCTACCCTTCGGGCTGGCCCTGTCACCCCGCGTCTTTACGAAGGTTGCGGAGGCGGCCATTGTTCCCCTCAAGGAACAGGGCGTTCGTATTCTCAACTATCTCGACGACTGGCTGATCCTGGCCAGCTCGCGAGAGCAGTTGTGCGAACACAGGGACATGGTTTTAGCTCACCTCAGCCGGTTGGGTCTTCGGGTCAACTGGGACAAGAGCAAACTCGCCCCCGGGCAGAGGATCTCTTATCTCGGTCTCGAGCTAGACTCGGTTGCACGGACTGCGCGTCTCACCGAGGCGCGCGTCCAGTCGGTGTTGAACTGCCTGAGTTCGCTCAAGCGCAGGACAGCGGTTCCACTGAAAGTTTTTCAGAGGCTCCTGGGGCATATGGCATCTGCAGCCACGGTCACGCCGCTCGGATTGCTTCATATGAGACCGCTTCAACACTGGCTCCGCGGCCGGGTCCCGAGATGGGCGTGGCAGTGCGGCACGCTCCGTGTCCCCGTGACACCGAGCTGCCGTCGCACCCTTGTCCGGTGGTCGGACCCTTCGTTCCTGCGGGCCGGAGTACCCCTAGAACAAGTGTCCAGGCACGCTGTGGTCTCCACAGATGCCTCTGCCACGGGATGGGGGGCCACGTACAACGGGCATGCAGTGGCAGGTCTTTGGACGGGGCCTCAGCTGCATTGGCATATCAATTGCCTCGAGTTGCTAGCGGTACGTCTTGCGCTGGCCCGCTTCAAGAAGCTGTTGTCAGGCAAGCACGTTCTAGTCCGCTCAGACAGCACTGCGGCCGTTGCGTACATCAACCGTCAAGGTGGTCTACGCTCCCGTCGCATGTCGCAACTCGCCCGCCATCTCTTGTTGTGGAGTCAGAAGTATCTGAGGTCCCTTCGGGCCACTCATGTCCCAGGTGTGCTCAACCGTGCAGCCGACGAGCTGTCACGGCAGCCTCCACTTGCGGGCGAGTGGCGGCTCCACCCCCAGGCGGTCCAGCTGATTTGGCAGCGTTTCGGCGAGGCCCAGGTAGACCTGTTTGCCTCCCCGGAAACTGCCCACTGCCAGTGGTTTTATTCCCTGACCGGCGGCACGCTCGGCACGGATGCCCTGGCACACAGCTGGCCCCCGGGTCTGCGCAAATATGCGTTTCCCCCAGTGAGCCTTCTCGCACAACTCCTGTGCAAGGTCAGGGAGGACGGGGAGCAGGTTCTGTTAGTGGCTCCGTATTGGCCCACTCGGACCTGGTTCTCAGACCTCATTCTCCTCGCGACAGCCCCTCCCTGGCCGATTCCTCTGAGGAAGGACCTCCTGACTCAGAGACGGGGCACCCTGTGGCACCCGCGTCCCGACCTATGGAACCTCCACGTGTGGTCCCTGGACGGGATGCGGAGGTTCTGAGTGATCTCCCGCAAGCGGTTGTAGACACCATCACTTCCGCTAGAGCTCCTTCCACTAGGAGTCTCTATGTGTTGAAGTGGAACCTGTTCGTCGAATGGTGCGCCTCTCGCCGAGAGGACCCCCGATCATGTTCGGTCGGATCCGTGCTTTCCTTCCTGCAAGAAGGGTTGGAGCGAAGGCTGTCTCCCTCCACCCTGAAGGTGTATGTTGCCGCTATCGCCGCACATCACCACGCAGTTGAGGGTAAGTCCCTGGGGAAACACGATCTGATCGTCAGATTCCTGAGGGGAGCGAGGAGATTAAATCCTCCTCGCCCTTCCTCCGTACCCTCTTGGGATTTGACCCTGGTTCTCACAGCTCTCCGGGGTCATCCCTTTGAGCCTTTGCAATCAGTCGACCTGAAACTATTGTCTCTTAAGACGGTTCTTCTGGTTGCATTGGCTTCCCTGAAGAGGGTAGGGGATCTGCATGCATTTTCGGTCGACGAAACGTGCCTAGAATTCGGGCCCGGTGATTCTCACGTCATCCTGAGACCCCGGCCTGGATACGTGCCCAAGGTTCCTACCACTCCCTTCAGAGATCAGGTAGTGAACCTGCAAGCGCTGCCCTCGGAGGAGGCAGACCCAGCCCTAGCTTTGCTCTGTCCCGTCCGCGCTCTGCGCGTTTACGTGGATAGAACGCGAAGCTTCAGGACCTCAGATCAGCTCTTCATCTGTTACGGAGGCCAGCAGAAGGGAAAGGCTGTCTCCAAGCAGAGGATGGCCCACTGGATAGTGGATGCCATCGCCTTGGCGTATGAATCCCAGGGCGTGCCTTGCCCGCTCGGGTTGAGAGCCCACTCCACCAGAGGGGTGGCCTCTTCCTGGGCGCTGGCTCATGGCGCCTCGCTGACAGATATTTGTAGAGCTGCGGGCTGGGCGACACCCAACACGTTCGCTAGGTTTTATAGCCTACGTGTAGAGCCGGTATCTTCACGTGTACTCGCATCCACTAGTCGGTAGACGTGTTGTACCCACTCTAAGTGTCGGCTTGCAATGCCATTCCCGCCACTGGCCGGATACGTGCTTACTTCTCTCCAGTCGTGTTCCCCGCTTGGCGAACCCTGTCGAGCTCCTCCGCCTCCCCCTTCGGCTCGGACATTGCGGAGTGTCTGATGCCAGGCCTACATCCGTCGCTGACGCTGTCTGTTGGCTGGGGCCCATATGTCGTGACCCCTCTACGTGAGCGGTCCCATATGTGTATTTTCCACGGTTTAAAACTCCCTACGGGCCGAGTCCGTGTCTTTCCCTTAGCAGAGCCAGCTCTGCTGTCACCTGTCAGATGAGTCTCCCCCTAACCAGGTGGAGCCATCCCAGGGACTCCATATGCGTACTGCCCCCCGGGCCAGTCCATATGTGTATTCCCACGTAAACTCCTCCCCCATTGGGTAGGTAGTGGTCTCCGCAGCGTCCCTCACGGGTTCGCTTCCCCAGTGTAGTCTAGTTTACTTTAGTGGGTATTGGTTAGACAGCAGTAGACTCTCTCGGTGTAAGCTCGCCCCCTTCACCGTCAGCCGGTGCTATGGGCGGCTGAGCTTGCGCTGGGCACTGGAAGGGGTTTCGTAACTGTGGCGTTTTAGTTGGGATCCCAATTCGTCGGTCACTACTGACGTACGTCGAACGTGACCGACTGAAAGGGAACGTCTCGGTTACGTATGTAACCCTCGTTCCCTGAAGGAGGGAACGGAGACGTACGTCCCGTCGCCACAGTTTCTGTACCCTCGCTGTAGTGCGGACACCAGTTGTCTCCTCAGCGAAAAACAGAGTGCGATTGCATCCGCTTCCTATTTATGTACACCTGTCGGGGGCGGTGCGCATTATGCAAATATCGCACGCCAATTCCATTGGCTTGTTTTAGTTTACACGAAGATGATAGGGCTCTCTAAGCGATATCCCAATTCGTCGGTCACTACTGACGTACGTCTCCGTTCCCTCCTTCAGGGAACGAGGGTTACATACGTAACCGAGACGTTTTCATGGGAGTGCAGAATTCAGAGAGATTGACAGTCTTAAAGGAGAAGAAAGGAGGCTCATTTCTTGTTTTCTGTTTATTACCCATTCACAATCTGAATACAAGCTCAGTTTTTCATGCTGCTAAGTACTCTGCAAAGTTTCTGGATTGAAAACCGTATTTAAATACGTGATTGAAACGGAAAATTGCAATGAAAGTGATAACCAAAGGACCCAACAAAACAGGACTTTTGTTTTTAAGTAGGCTACTTAAAGAGTTTTTGCTTTGGTCATAAAATTGGGATTCACTTTATTTTAAGTTGTCTTGTGTTATAGTGTACTTATACATTTAAAGGGATAGTTCACCCAAAAATGAAAATTTGATGTTTATCTGCTTACCCCCAGCGCATCCAAGATGTAGGTGACTTTGTTTCTTCAGTAGAACACAAATGATGATTTTTAACTCCAACCGTTGCGGTCTGTCAGTCAAATAATGCGAGTGGATGGGAACTTCTACTATAAGAGTAAATAAAACTTGCATAGACAAGTCCAAATTAAACCCTGCGGATCGTGACGACACATTGATGTCCTAAGACACGAAACGATCGGTTTGTGCGATAAACCGAACAATACTTATATCATTTTTTAACTCTAATACACCACTATGTCGAACCACATTCAGCACTCGTTAGTAAGGTCTGATCACGCTCTGACAGCAGCAGTGATGTCTCGCTCTCATTGAAGTATCACAAGCCGCAGGGTTTAATTTGGACTTGTCTATGCAAGTTTTATTTACTCTTATAGTAGACGTTCCCATCCACTAGCATTATTTGACTGACAGACGGCAACGGTTGCAGTTAAAAATCATCATTTGTGTTCTACTGAAGAAACAAAGTGAACTATCCCTTTAAGTACTGAGTAACAATAGTTAACTACATGTATTTACTATAGGGTCACGGTTTAGTTTAGGGTTAGTTGCATGCAATTACAGTATGTAGTAATTATTTTAGTAACTACATGTAACATATAACAAGGGCACTGTAAAATAAAGTGTTACCAAAAATTGGTACAGAGAACCGCTACATTTTAATGGTATTGGTACCGACTACTGAAATTTTGGTACTGTGACAACCCATCCGTACAGAGAACATCCGAAATGAAAAATAAAACGTGCATCAAATGTAGGTCATGGTTAATTGATTTATTACATCGACATGTTTATGGTTTCTGTTAATGTCAAACAATTTTACTAAAAGCACATGCAAGCAATGCAGCTGAACACTAACCGGCGTGTGATGAAAACCTTCACCAACGGAACGGCCCGTTAGAGCTCGTCAGCACTGAGTGATTAGCTGAAATAATGTCTCTGTCAGCCTTAATCACATTAAAACGTGGTTAACATTTAATTTTTCTCTCTTCATATGCAAAAATTTCCACTAGATTTGCAGTGAAGGCCATTGAAATTCCATTATAAAAAGAATAAAAATTTCAGGCATCATTTATTCAGAGAGAAAGAGTGGAAGTGGATGAAGAAAGTGCTGAATCTTTCTATTAGCACAGGGCTGAGAAATGATCTTTCAGCAGTTCAGGATGTGAGGGCTGAGACCGGATGCCCCGAACACGCATTCACTCAAACCCTGACCCACATCATCTGTGACCGCACTGACTGTGATTTACATGCGTTTGATTGTGAAATTTATGGAACAAGTGAATTAGTTAAATAGCATGCAGTAAGATGTACAGAGCTTTAGGGATGCTTTAAGTGTTAAGTGTTTTCGACACTTAACTCATTCGAAAATGTAAAATGTCAAACCAAGAAAACTGGTATTTTGGTGATTTTTATTATGTCAGTTCTCCCAGATGTAGTTCACACAGATGTAGTAGCAGTGTAAAAACAGCAGTAGAGAATTACATCAAAGGGGAACTTCACTACTGGCAAAATGGGTTTTCAATAAAACTTGGTTGCCTATACAGTAGAAAAGTCCATGGCCACTCCCACCAGTCTGCTATGGATACACTTACCAGAGTCAAATACCACTTTGCTTTAGTAGGAAATACTCCTTAGCAAACTTTTAGTCATAATGGCATCCACTTGTATTGTTCCCGGATGAAAGAATTAAAAGAGAAAACGTTTAGCAAGGATGAGTTGCTTTCGGTTTCAGTGAAGGATCCAGCAGGTTGTATGGCAGTGACTAAAGGCTGTAAAAATTGTAAATATGGAGAGAACGCCACAATGGAAAATCTGAAAAACCTCCATGTTTGTAGAGAACATTTCAAACTGGATGAACATGAACATTGTGTTTTAGGTCCAACGGAGAGGAATTGAACCGCCGTTCTGTCATTTCCGCCCGAAGCAAAACTCTGTTGCATACAGGTAAGAAAGCTTTACCATGAGGTCCCGTGTCCACCAAAGCATTTTTTTTCCCCAGCGGCTAGCATACTTTTCCAATTGTTTTCAATGGGAGCGCCACGTTTTTTAAACACCAGGAGCATAATGAGGTGCTGAGCATCTTTTGTTGAAGAATGTTCAACTTTGAGTAAAATGCTGCACTCATCACTGTCACTTTTTAGCCAGCCGTCCAATCAGACTGAAGGAGGGGCGGGACAAATACAACACCGACCAACAGTCACAGCATTCTTGTTGTACAACAACATCAACAAGCAGAGAATGGAACAAAATGGATGAGAAATTCATATTGCTGGTCTCCGAACATACACATCGTGTTGACATTTTAAGTCTGAAACAAATTACAGTGCTGTGGATATAACATATCATAGCAACAAAGCATCTCAACTGAAAAAAACTTTGCACTTTTTTTGCATTTTCAGCAGATCGCCTAGCGTTTTCAGCTGGCTAAAAATGCTTTGGTGGACACGCGGCCTAATGCTGTTTAAAGAGTGCAAATACGATACAATTTTCAGTGATTAATATTAACTGTTCTGTTAATAACCCTCTGTTGGTCCGACTGTTCATGTGTGGGGATACAAAAATGCGGAAGTATAATTTGTACTTGGCGCATGACGCATTTTGCGTCATCCGGCAGACTTTTGCTGTCAAATAAACGTGAATTTCTCGGTCCAGGTAACACAGAGAACGTGTTCATTTACACATACTACTAACACTGGAACAACACAAAGCGGGTTGAACATCAGCGAAATTAAACCTTAACTGTCAACATAATCCACTGACATTTGAATACTTGTGGAAATACTTTTTGTCTTCGTTTTGAATTATATATATATATATATATATATATATATATATATATATATATATATATATATGAATAAAAGAAACAATACTATTTAAATAAAATTTGTGATTATATGTAGGGGCTTCTGGGAATTACCTTCTACTGGTTTTCACATTAAATAATATGAATTACTTTTCTTCTTTTTTTACTTCCAAAAACCATACATTTTACTGAAGGTAGCATATTTTTCTGTAAAAACTCTAAACATTTTTCAAACATTATAAACATTTGTGAAACATCACTTGAAAAGTGTGCTATTTTTCTTTAAAATTAATCACACTAATATTTGATATTCTGTGACATACTTTGTTGAACGTATTATACATATCGCTTTAACAAATTGAAATATGCTTGCTAAAATGACCAATTTTTCACAATGACAGCAACCTTTTGTCCAAGTGTTTCCTGCCTCATGCTGTCATGCATAATTTGAGTAAAGTCTGTTTTGGGGCTTATTGATGTCAATTTTACACTTTTTTTTCACAGAAAAGAACTGATAAGATATGACATATTCAAAAGCAATTATTTCTATTTCTTAACAACACTCCTTTTCAAACGAACAAAATAGTAAAATGACTAAAACGAAATTTGTTTGATGTTTCGTCACCATTTGTCAAGCTGTTTGTTGGGGGGCAAATAATTGGGGAGACTTGTTCTATTCCCGTGTCATAAAGTTGCTCAAATTGGTGGTGAAAGTGGTGTTGACAGCGTATCAGATTCTTTAATTGACAGTGGTGTGTGTGGGGCGTCGCGGTGAGAGCGTGTGTGTTTTGCTCTTCTCTTTCCACGTGTGTGTGCGCGTCTGGGCCCGTGTCACTCAGTGCCAGGACCTCGAGACCTCCGCGCTCATTTAGCGCTAACATTATGAAAATCATCCCTCAGCCCTAAAGCGAGAGATCTTTGTTACGACTCCCGGCTCTGTCAAGCCTTCACCAATTACACTCGCAGGTACAATGGTCTATTGAGCGGAGCGCAGCCCTTGACTGGCGCGGCGACAGTGATTTGTGAATCGTTACCGCGTCGCCGGAGGAGAGCTCCGTACCTGAGGAATGCAAATAATGTGCCGCAAAACCAAACTACAGCTACTATTACCGCAGATTGGATTTTTCTTCCTTTCTTCGCCTCTCACGAGTGTGAAGTTTTCAACTAAATGTAAATTTGTCTCCATCAGAAGTGGCCACTAGCTCAGAATGATGGCTTTGACTCTCAGCTCCGGCTGAAGTGCTTCTGGTGGAGCAGCGATATAGAAAAAAACACAGATGGGGCCTGTAGATACTGTAGAATTACTTTAGAATGACAACATGTACTGATTGCATGTTCTCAGAAAGACGTGCAGTCCACCTGGAGGAGACTTCTTTATACGCCAAATGCAACAGAGCTGAATTTTAACGTCTTATTTAATCAATCTGCCACATTCAATCTGACACACACTCCATACACAGATGGAAATCACTCTGGTTCAGTGGTGTGAGCGGACGATAGTCTACTAAGAGCAGCCTAGTTGATGGGAATATTTCAGGCAAAAATGAAAATTGTGCCATCATGTCCTCACCCTCATGTCATCCCAAACCATGACTCACAAAAATTTCACAGAATGTTCACGGTGATCTTTTCCATATGACAAAAACATACAGTATGGTGACCAATCTCCACAAAAGTCAAATGTCATAAAATTACCAGTACTACTCATATGCTAAACTGCAAGTCTTACTGTGTAATTCAGAAGGCATGTAGTAGATTGTGTACAGCAGGACTGGTCATGTTGATGATCTGGCCTTATCAGATATAATACAGTAGGCTTTATAGGGTTAATTGATTCATCTAGGAAGCTGTTTTGTGTTGCGTTGAATCGAGCCAAAATGTTGTCAGGATCAGAGAGTGGAAACCAGTCAGAAACCAGGTTTAGTTCTTTGAAAGTAGTCCAGAAGTTCTTCTGAAAGCATATGGGTGTAATCGTATAATTTCCCGCCACACGCACACATTGTTCTGACCATTTTCAAAAGGTGCTCCCGATTTATCCTGTTGTGTCAGGTGACCCTCTGTGTGTTAAAAGCAGAGGAATCCATTTAAAAGTATTGTTGAGTATGTGATTGACAAAGAAGGTCCTCATGCACTTCCACTGAGAATGACTGTTTTCGTTTTATACATATGTGGCCTATAGATTCATCCTAACCTACCTCTAACATCTTAATTTAGTGGAGTTTGCTAAAGCAAGCATCACTGTTTGGCATGGAAAGCTGTGTAAGAATGTAAAAAAAAAAAAAAAAAAAAAAAAAAAATATATATATATATATATATATATATATATATATATATATATATATATATATATATGGTGGTGCTCAGAATTATTGGCACCCTTGGTAAATATGATCAAAGATGGCTGTAAAAATAAATCTGCATTGTTTATCCTTTTGATCTTTAATTCATAAACTTAGCAAAAATCTAACCTTTCATTGAAGGAAAATAATTGAAAGTGGGGGTAAAGTCACATTATGAAATAAATGTTTTTCTCCAAAACACGTTGACCACAATTATTGGCACCCTTTTATTCAATAGTTTTTGCAACCTTCTTTTGCCAAGATAACAGCTCTGATTCTTCTTCTATAATGCCTGATGAGTTTGGAGAACACCTGACAAGAGATCAGAGATCATTCCTTCATGCAGAATCTCTCCAGATCCTTCAGATTCCAGCTCCATGTTGGTGCTTCTTCTCTTCAGTTCACTCCACTCATTTTCTTTAGGGTTCAGGTCAGGGGACTGGGATGGTCATGGCAGAAGCTTCATTTTGTGCTCAAGGACTCATTTTTGTGTTGGTTTTGATGTTTGTTTTGGATCATTGTCCCGATGAAAGATCCAACCACGGCCCATTATTGGATTTCTAGCAGAAGCTGTCAGGTTTTGATTTTTTATCTGTTGATATTTGGTAGAATTCATGATACCATGTATCTGAACAAGATGTCCAGGGCTTCCAGCAGAAAAATAGGCCCACAACATTAAAGATCCAGCAGTATATTTAACCGTGGGCATGGGGTACTTTTTATCCATGTGTGCGCCAAACCCATCTGGTGGGTTTGCTGCCAAAAAGCTCTTTTTTTTTTTAGTTTCATCTGACCATAGAAGCTGGTCCCATTTGAAGATACAGTCATGTCTGACAACTTAATATGCTGGAGATTGTTTCTGGATGAGAGCAGAGGATTTTTCTTGAAAACCTCCCGAACAACTTGTGGGGATGTAGGTGATGTTTGATATTTTTCTGAGACTTAAGACTCAACTAATCTCTGCAATTCTCCAACTGTGATCCTTGGAGAGTCTTTGGCCACTCAAACTCTCCTCCTCATTAGGACGATTTAGACACACGTCCTCTTCCAGGCAGATTTGTAACATCTGTAGTTAATTGGAACTTCTTAATTATTGCCCTGATAGTGGAAATGGGGATTTTCATTGTTTTAGGTATTTTCTTACAGCCACTTTCTATTTTGTGAAGCTCAACAATCTTTTGCTGCACATCAGAACTATATTGTTTGGTTTTACTCATTGTGATGAATGATTACGGGAATTTGGCCTTTGTGTTTCCTCATGTTTATACTCCCGTGGAACAGGAAGTCATGGCTGGACAATTTCATGCTCCTAGTCACCCTGGTGTGCTAAAAAAAAAATGTAAATATGAATGGGAATATACTTCAGAGATATTTTACTCATAAAAAATTCTAGGGGTGCCAATAATTATGGCCAACGTGTTTTGGAGAAAAACATTTATTTCATAATGTGACTTTCCCCCACTTTCAATTCTTTTTCTTCAATGAAAGGTTAGATTTTTGCTAATTTTATGAATTAAAGATCAAAAGGATAAACAATGCAGATTTATTTTTACAGTCATCTTTGATCATATTTACCAAGTGTGCCAATAATTCTGACCACCACTGTGTGTGTATATATATATATATATATATATATATATATAGATAGATAGATAGATAGATAGATAGATAGATAGATATACACACACACTACGCTCTAAAAATGGACAAACCCAGCAGTTGGGTTGGGTTTTTTGTTTAAGCCAACTATTGTTTAAAAATTACTATATAGCTTAAAATAAACCCAAAATAGGTTGGAAAAATCAGACACATAATTACCAGAGGCAACAATAATAATCAAAAGGTGAACGTTTATTAATAAGCAATATAATACATGTTTATTGTTTAATTATTATTTATTAAAAACTTATTAATAAAAGTTAATTTATTAAACATATTAATAAATGTTAATTTCCAACATATTTTGGGTTCATTTTAAGCACGCAATACAGTCATTTTTAAACAATAGTTGAGTTAAATCAAACTACCCAGCAGGTTGGGCAAACAATTAACCCAACCACTGGGTTAAAACAATCCAACTGCTGGATTTTCAACCCAACTTGTGTTGTTTTTAACCCAGCATTTTTTCGAGTGTATTTATTTTCCTATGGTTTACCAGAGGAATTAATACAATTCAAATAACTCAATGTGATACAAGTGTGCGGCGCGACCTTGGAACATCACAGTGTGGTTCACGGGCGTGACTGCGATCATGAATATACAAACGCTTGTGAATAATAAATACCCCCTATCCGTCAGGAGCTCTGTCTGCAGATTCTAGCGGAGATGACCATGCAGAAGTTTGGACCTGGCCGACCGGGTCACGGCACCACCAGACGGCCCACAGAGGAGCTCGAGAGGATGGCAGCAGACGTGAAGAGCGAGGAGCAGCCATCCCTGAGGTTAATTAGCATTCTCTTTCCCTTCACTTTATTATCAGCTGTGTCCTCCACACACCCGTTTAATTGCGTGAGCTGATCGAATAATAAATGGCAGAGTAATTACCATTCTAAAGGAGAGATCCCTCTCTCTCTCTCTCTCTCTCTCCACCGCACAACTCAGTCAAAAGAGATTTTTATTCTAAATTAAGTTTTTAACTGTCATCTGTCATCTTAGGTATAATTATAACTTAGACATTTCGGGTTCATTGTTCTCGCACTGTGAAATTCTCGACGGAGAAAAGACATTGTGACAGCGGATTTTTAGGCGCATGGAAAATGATGTTTAGGAGGAATTCTCAATGCCTCTAAATGAGAAAGCAAATATGCTAATTAATCAAACTCTCTCACAGGCCAATAACGCAGTTGAAATCCTGCTCTTATTTTAATATATTTAATCAGTCTCCGGATGAGGTAATGTGGCAGTCTTTCCAGGACGACTTCATTGTATTGAGTGTTTTTTTTTTCTTTTTTCTCTCCCAACTATGGGCACTTTGTGAACAATTAGAAAATAAACACATTTTTCACATTCTCACTAATCGAACAATTTCAACCACATCTCAGATCACCTTTATTTTATGGCTTTATTTTTATTTTATATTTTAATCTTTGGAATAAAATGGCCAATATCTTTTTTTTTTCTATTTTTAAAGCTAGAATTGTATGTATTAATAATAAATCAACACAATTAAGTAATATTATCACACTTGCATAAACTGACAAAATGATACAAAAATAGTTTGTTCAAACATCTTTAATATTTAAATATATATTATTTGTTTTCTGCACAAAATACAAAAAAACTATTAAAATATTTTTTTTATTTACAAAATATTATATGAAAAACTTGAAAAATCAAAATTACTTACTGTAAATAAATAAAAACTATAACTGAACTAAAAATAAATGAACCCTAAATAGTAATATTTTAAAAAAGAAAAACTAATAAAAATGACAAAAGTACCAAAATGACAAACAAAAAAAAGGCAACTAAAATTAAAAAATAAAAATCATTTAAAATATTAATAAAAAACAATAATAGTATATAAATAATATTACAATAACATTTTTTTTTTTTCATGGAAATGATGCCTGGGGGACAGTTGTTCATGTGTAAAAACATATGCAAATCATTTCCACACAATAATTATATACAATGTTTATGATTATTCCACCTTTTGTTTTGAAATTGTAATGATTTTATAAAATTGTAATTTTTTTTTATGATGGATTGTATTGAATTAAGTTTAAAAGTTTAGGTCCGGGTCAAAAACAAAAAAATAATGACAGGATGGAGGAAAGTTTATCCAGTTCCATGTCAGTTTTATATTTATTAATGATCACCTTGGACGCTCTCTACCCATAATGCTCCACTGTGTTTGGCTTAACCAGGTGTGTCTATATGAGAAGCATCCAGGTGAGTCGTATTCTACTCCACCTGCTCCCGCTGTTCCGAGCCGTAGGCACCTGGCCAGATATCACCGGCCTCCACCCCGGTCAAGCCACCATCCCACAGCACGGAGAACTTCAATTACAGCGGGATTCTGGGAGCAGAGAGCGAGGGGGTCGCATTGATTGAGGAGGGCAACAATTGATTTTGTCCATTACGTGGTGAGAATGTTTCCATCCTGCGCAGATCAGACTGCCCTCCTCCTGTGGGTGGAGATAAGAGCCCACTGCATTGTGGCTGCCTAATCTGTGTGACGGCGCTTGTCTGTGCTGAAATTGATGTGGCTTTTCATGCGGCCGCGTGTGGCTCTGTGTAGGGGGGGGTCTGTTCCTCCACACCCCCGCCTGGGATCCACTCACACCGCCGAGTGCCGCTCACATCAGCAAACGCCAGAGGGATTTGCATCGATACAGATATTTGCCTTTGTATTTGTTCCAGAGAATGTTTCTTAAGAGAATAAAGGAGTTTGTAATGATGTCTGCGACTTGTTGAATTCCTGAGCCTCCTATTGTCGTTACAGTGGGATGCGGGTCAGAAGAGGGTCATAAGTATTAATATAAAGGGATTTAAACTATGCTATTCAAGAATTTGCGTTCAGCTTTTTAACAAACATAATGCGTTCAAAAGCAGCCAAACACACACACACACAAAATCCTATAAAGTCAACATGAGATTAAAATATTCCTACTCTTTTTTTTGTCTTTCCTTTTCTGTTGATGTCCTAAACTACACTCTTAGTAGTAAAGATTCTATATAGAATCTTAAAGTGTTCCATCAGGCGCTTAATATATAGAACCTTTTAGAGATTCCCGTTTTATGGAGGTAGTTTTAATGAATTCATTCTTTTTAAATTTTAATTACATTTTATGAATTAAGCAGCTCGTAAACATACTTTATCACTAGAAAAAAAAAAATGAAATGACCTATTAAACATGAAATTATTATGCAATCATTTAAGACATTTCTCCTTGTATAGAACTTTTTTGGCATAAAGCGTTCTTCAGAATTGAGTCAAGAACCCTAGAGTTCAACAGAATATAGAACCTTTTTTTTTTTTTTTTTAGGGTGATATGTGAGCTTTGGATAAGGTTAAGCAAGACAAATATCTATTTAGACATTATTTCAGCAAACTCACATTCAGGTCTGACTTTTTATGCTATGTACAACAAGTAACGCACACTTTGCACAATCCATTTAATTCCCAGTGGATAAAATGTCCTGCTCTGTAATTTTTATTTCCTGTTTCATTCAGGAAAAAAGCCACTATAGTGAAAATTCCAACAAACAATATTGTTTTCATTTAAAAAATGATTTCATTTGCATAATAATTTGAGTAAACAGATCTGTATTTTTTTAAATGAACACTAAAGCCTGCTGTTTCATATTTGACACATTCTGAAGCCTCTAAATTTTTACACATTTGTACAAAATTTTCTGCAAGCCTTCTGTTGTCTAATTGAAAGTTTATACTTTTTTAGCAACTAAAATACCTTTTAGTATAATTGTAAAATATCCACCTTCATCTCGTGTCCACATGTATTTTTGCGATGAAATCTTTACTGATTTTTGTTTGTAAACCTAAGAATAACTTTTATTTTGTTAGTAATATTTCAAAATGAACTGGACTGAAGCAACCTGATTATCCATACATCATTTTTTAGAAAAATCATGTTACATTTATTTGTTCATCTCACAATCATCATTGTATTGTGTTGAATTATATGTTTTTCCCCCAGAATAAAAACTGCAGCACTTTGATCATAAAACTAAACAATTAAAAATCATCTTACTAAGACATATTATTGGGAGATACAGAGTGATAAATGATATTTATATGCATTTTATTTAAGTAATCTGTTAAAAAAAAAAGAAGATCTAATGGCCTTACATTACAAGCTATCAGAACTGCAAATTCCATATTTGTTCTCAGTTTGGGCCTCTGATTTTTTCCTCCTCAAGTAAGAATGCCATATTCTCCTATATCATTTATGATACTCAAAACATTTTTATTTTTATTTTTGTCTAAATTTTCATTAACTGTTCCATTTCAAAATTAGATTTTTTTTTATTTATATATCAGGCTCTACAGGGCTGATAATTGTGTAATTAACACATTTTTTATTGTTTTATTTTTATAAGACCAATAAACATTCAGTTTATTTGAATTATTTCAATAATACTTTGAATCCCAGACTTTCAAAATGGCCTCAGACTTCACATTCCACAAGTAAAATGGGCTGTGAATGGCGATTCATGTTCACTTTAAAGCCGAACAACAGCAACAAGAAAGTCAGCTCATTAGGCAAAGCCGGGCCGCCCGCATAACTGATTACAGGCAGCCTTGCTCCCGAACGAAAGGCACTTAGTCAGGTAAGCACCAGTGAGTAGCTATATTAACCCAATACATCTTACACTGTAAAAACTGCACTCTGTAACGCTGCCCTGCTAAGCCCTGTAACATGCTTTATTAGGCACCCTTGAGCTGAATGTTATCTATCAGCCTGCTCTGCATCAAGACCCCCCACCCCTTCCCAGAATGCCCCACACGGAGAACATCGCACGCTCATCTGTTCCTCTCTAACTAGACAAACCCTGATGCTGATTAATGGTAGCTAAACTTACAGGCACTCTGTCAGAGATGTTACACAGGGAAGGTAATATATGGGAGCCATTAAATACACATCATTTTCCTGGCATGAAATATGTTGACCCCGATCTTATTACACACATAATTAAAAGCGTTCAACAGTTCCGCGGCCGTGTGCGGTAGAGCAGGGTTGCTCACCGACAGCCGCAAGTCAAATTGATGCTTCGCCGGAACGTCATTTGTTTTATTCATCTGTCAGAGCTTCGTTCCCTCGGCTGTGCATATAAATTGTTTTTTATTGGAGAGTCTGATTCACAAAACTTGATTTCATTGAGACAGATGTATCTTGTAATTGCTGCTTTTGTAACAAAAGCAACAATTTCTTCAGTTGTTTACGTGTGGATATTTAATAAAGTGCATCAGAATGTTAAATTTGGTGATTTTGTAAACAAAATCTTGGTTGCAAAGAAACATCTGTGTAACAGTCAAAAACTCTTAAAATACAGATTGATGCAATAAAAGAACTTTGTAATTTGCACAACCAACTTTTTATCCTCTCGTTCTTTGGTAAACATTATGTTCTTCAAGAACCCGGAAAACAAATAAATGATGAACCTATCAAACAAGATTAAGAACCTTTTAAACCTCAAAAACCATATGCAACATCAGAAACTCTAGAAACCTACAAAGACAAAAACGGGTTCTTGATAACATAACGTGCAATAAATAACTATTTAATCTATTAACAGAGGTGTAGATGAAAAGTTTAGTCACCATGATGGTGATCAGTGCTTACCAAAAGTCAAGGGTCAATAGCCCAACTAAAGCAAATGACGTAGACGTATTCGGTGTTTGCTTTAGTCGGGCTCTTGATCCTTGACTTTTTGTAAACACTGATCACCATTATGGTGACTAAACTTTTCAACTAAACATTTTGTTTGTCATCAACATCTACACCTCTGTTAATAGATGAAATAATTATGTATTGCATGTATATGTTATCAAAAACCCTTTTTTGTCCTTGTAGGTTTCTAGAGTTTCTGATGTTGTATATGGATTTTGAGGTCTAAAAGGTTCTTAATATAAAGTAAACGTCGTAGACATATACAGCATTTGCTTTAGTTGGGCTCTTGACCCTTGACTTCATTTTCAACCAAACATCAACATCTCTGTTAAGTCTCAATAAGAACTGCTGAAGACATCTGACAGAAATAAAGTCAGTCTGGTAAGTAATAAGTGAAGCTGTAATAGCCATCCTCTTGAGAAATTTTTAGTTATTCAGTAGATCAAGGCTGAAGAAAGTTGTTCTTATTTATCTTTCTTTCAGTGCTTGTTCACAGCAGGTGTTTGAATGATTGAAATAATATTTCAGGAACATCATACTAAAATGAAGGAAACTGGACATTTTTACATTCTTTGACATTTCTAGAATGTTAAATTGTTGATTAAAATTAAGTTGAAAGAACATTTGAGGAACATCATACCTTTTAAAACACATTCTTCTAACGTCAAGAAAACTGGACATTTTTTACATTCCCAGAACCAATGCTGAATATTTAGAGAACGTTCTTATAACAAAAATCTGTTAGCTGGGATGGTTGATCACCTGTACTGCCTTATCAACCACACAACATCTAAGCAGATGCATAAACAACACTTTTTGCAATCCTCTGAACATGGCATTGAGTGTTGCCCAACCAGGTACAACCAGTTCTGCTCAAACTACCAATAGCCGGTATGCTAAAGGCGATGATACACCAAGCCGACACCAAAGAACTAGCACAGACGAAAGCTCACTGTGTTGTCGTCTCACTTCGCATGCATCTGGGCCAAAAAAGTTGTGTTTAAACATTCTATGAAGACTACAGCCAATGGCCAACTAGAATCTACATTCTGCACCTGCATGAGAGGAAAAAACTCTCCATATCAGCAGGTGGCAGTAGTCCATATTCATCATTAAAAAAGGGAAACCGGAACAAGTACTGTGGATACACCATAACAATGCAGCGCTTGCTTACCATGGCCTTCTTTGGTTGATCGGATCACAAGTGGACAACACTAAATATAGGTGTAAATGGGGTGTAAACATTTTGATCCACTTTCAGCCACTTCCAGAGGTAGTCAAAAATGCATTCGACCAGATTGTTTTGAAGTGGAAATGCTCATGTGATCAAATGTGTTCAAACAGCCACTAAAGCCCGCCTACTCTCAGACTACTGACCTAACGCGTACACATTATGGGAAGCGCTCTAGCCAGATGGGATTTAAACTTTGTCGGCTGAAGACCCAAGTTTGGTTTGAAGATGAAAAATGTACCAAGCACAATGTTCTCTCACCATTCCTGATTTCTAACACACACTCACAGCGTTCGGCAGATCTTGCGGCTGTCAGAGCAGAAACAAAAGCTGCTGCTCTCCGTATGTTTTTCCGCCATCTCTGGGCATGTTCATAAGTAAAATGCGAAAGCTTATTTTGTCCATTAGATCGAAAGATCTGACAAAAAACATACATTTACCCATCCATAGACCCTCCCCTCGAATAAATCAGGACAGAAGTGGTGAAAAGTGGACAAAAGAGACTGAACACACTGCAAAAGCTCACCCTACAGACACTCAATGACAGCCGATATTGGCCGACTGTCAGCTTGGTGTGTCATGGCCTTAACAAGGACCCTAAAGACTGCAGCTCCAGTCTCTAGAGCAGTGCTTGAGGCCAAGAGAGTGAAGTTCACTTGCACAGTTATCTCTTACCAGTTCAGTTACACTCATTCCTGCAAAGGCCAAAGTATGCTTCAGTTTTGATGCAAACACTGGTGCTTGACACATGCGCATTAGAAAGTTTCAACCTTGTCCAGTGTCTGTGCTATTTCTCTCCAGAAGTTATAACCAATAAAAATGTCTTTGTACTCCTTTAAAGCAAACACTCATCAATGTGGGAGGCTGTTGTTGTCTCCAGTAGTTTGCGGTTGTCTGTCTCATGGGTTTATTTTTCAACTGTGAAACAATGGCCCTGGCCAGTGTTGCCACCTTGTGGACAAACTAATTAATTAATGGGAGGTGAATTTCATCTAGTGGAAACTTTCGGTACTGCGCACAAACAAATTCTTCCTGAAAGCTCATTTTTTAAGATATCAACCTCAAATTTGGAACACCACTTGCTTAGATTTATAGCTTTGATTTTTCTAGTTTTACAGTAAAATGTTTTTTGGAAAATATATATTTCATATAAAAATTGAAAATGGTATTTTTGTGCATTTTTCATAATAAAAAAATGTAAAATTTTATAACTTTTTCAAGTTCACTTTTTTAAACTTTTTTTCACTTCAGAAATAATCTGCCAAGTGTCATCTTTAAAAAGACCAAGCTTAAGTCTGTGCTCCAAAGCATTCAAGATTTATTACAGTTTAAGCTGAAAATGTCATTTTCAGGTCCATGCTCAGAAAGTGAATAAATGGATTACAACTACTGCATAAATATAATTAAGTACAATAAAATCCCCTAAAAATACAAAATTTTAATTACAAAAAAAAAAACATTTTTGAGCTAAAATATAGTACAATCATTTCATTGAAGTAATAATAATAATAAAAATCAGTCATTTTTTACATGCAAACAGTACCAGAGAGTTAAATAGCCCTGCTCAAAAATTGAGCATAAACCAGCATGAATTCCATGTTGGTCCAGGCTGGTTTATACTGGATAGAGCTGGTATAGTCCTGGGGACCAGCAAAAGAAACAACAACCAGCATCCCATGCTATTATCAACATGCAAAACATTCTTTATGCTGGTGACCAGCAATGCTGGATTTTCAGGTATATTAAATTAGGGTTGGCCCTATTCTCTGCTGGTCTATGTTGCAGAAGCACCTCTCATTGTCTTGAGAAAATGAAAAATATCTCACTCTCAGTACAGCCTGATGTGCCTAAATTCTTTTCACAGAAGTTCGCCAAACCAGCCCTGTAAACCTGTTATCACAAATGTGTACCTACGGTCTCTCAGTCAATCAATAACACATGTCTGAGACTGAAGGCTGGTGTGTGTTGATAGCAAGACTGAAGCTCTGTGTTTATGAGGGAAGAGTTTTCAAGAAATCACCTGTAGCCACATGTCTCTTATACCCATAAATCCTCACTACGCCCACAGAAACCCTAACACACGTCTAAGTCTCCCTTATTCTGTTTCTAGCCCCCTTTCTCTCTTCCGCAAGCCGAGTTCTCCGCAGGTATCCTGGAGTAATCCGTAAGGACACGGAGACGGGCTTTATTACATCTGATGTGATGAAACTGGGTCGTTATAAAGAGGCCGGCGGAGGGAAGGATGTCAGGGCCCAGATGAGCACGGCCTCCAGTGAGCAGAGAGCTCAGACGTCTACGCTCATCTTCACTTTTACACAGGGGGAGAAATTACTGCCCTCCCTCAGCTGACAAAATGTCCAAATCCAGTCTGAAATCCACTCTACATAGACTCAAATCCACATCTCTGACTGGATCCTCAAAGCGGTCTCTCACAAAACAGACCCCGTGACTGATTTCTTTTTACCAGGAGAATATGTGCTTCATCCCTTCATCTAGTGCACTGCACTGACACTGATACCAACAGGCAAGTTAAATAAAGTGTGAAATTCTTAACGTAAGGACTGTTACACGGATGAAGGGAGCATGGATAAAGGGTTGCATATCTTTTTTGTGACTGCTGATGTGTTGTGACCTTTTAACACAAGCGCTGTGTTTTCGCACACAGACAGATTGGCCATATGTAAGTGAATTTTATGGTGGATTTGTAATGACAAAAGCATCGAGTTAAATCACGAACAGGTCTTAAAATCTGACTCATGAGGCTTATGGGTGTTAAAGCTCGATTCCAGCTGTAAACCTAACACCACTGCTCAGTCTGTCACTCCTTACAGTGTGCGTATACAGTAATTAACATGTTACAAGTGCTTCATGTTCTTTATATATATAGTACTGGTTTAAAGCTGCAGTGTATAATCTGGCACCAAACATGATTGCAATAATCTACTTGTTTTTCTGAGGAAATGTGAATGATGCTTGACTATGCAAACTCACCACCACAATACTAGGTTGTTCGGAGTGGTTTTACCACACTATTATGTGGTTGCTAGTGCAGTTGCCAAAACATTGCTATGCAGTTCCAAGCATTTTCCCCCTATTTTATGGCACATCAATTGAAAGTGGTAAGCTTGGTCATCGAGGCATCATGTCTAAAGCACAAACAATGTGCCAATGAAACCGATGAAATTCTTGTGCGTCACCGTTCCATTTATCATATTTGATGTGCTCTATGTGTCTGCATTGATCAGTTTATATATGAATAAAAGCTTACATTAAATCCGTTTGTCATATAAAGTAATTGTGTCTCTTCACTGTAAACCCAAATAAGTTGGCAAATCAAAAATGAGGCAATCAGTTAAGTTAAGGAATTCATAGTTTAATTAAGCAGAACTGGCAGATTTTTATTTTGTACTCATACATTTTAAATGTTCTTAACTTCAAATGTTGGAGAACACTAATTCATAAATTTAACTTCAAATGTTTGAGTACACTAATTTATACATTTAACTTAAAAATTATCATGCAACCTCAATTTAACATACTTGCTCTCAAACTAAGCCGCATGCACCACAACAAAACATTAATCACTACTAAATCTCACACTTAACATTAATCTTGCACAAAAAAACATTATATAACACTTAATTTTAGCATTTACTCTCACTTCCGATTGCCATGGGCAAAGCACACTAGGAAATAGAAATCCCAGCCTAGTTTCAGTTAAATTTAAGTTTGTCTAAATTAAAAGAAATAAGTTCATAAAACTCAAAACAATGAAACAGTTCAGTTTACTTAAAATATATTGGTTCTGTGAACTTGGCTAATACTCATCAAAGTTAATTTTACTAAACTAATTTGTTTAATTGAAGTTTGTCCTACTCAAACCAATTAATTTTTTTGAGCATTAGGGTTTACAGTGTTTAGAAGACTTAGGGCCAGATTTACTAAACAGGGCAAATTAGCGTGAAAGCGAAATTCCAAAAAAGCGCCGATGGAAGTGGAAAGTTCTGCGCATGATCTACTGACGACGTGCAAATTAAAGAAGACAAACGCAGCCGGATCATAATGACCAACACAATCTAGCAAGAGCATCACAAACTAGCGTCTGGTTTAAGACATGCTTTTTTGGGGGTGGTAAATAATGGCACAAATACCAGTAAATTGACTAGCGCAAACCTTAGTAAATCACCTCGCATGATTCATTTAATTACTCTCGTCCCATAAATGTCTGAATTTAAAAAATGTCTGAAAGAAAAACTCCTACAAGTGCATATGCAATAAGTTCAGTGCAAAAATAACCCTGTCCAAACCTTTTCAGCATTATTTTTTCACTTTAGTCAATCCTGACAGTATGCCAAAAGGGGGTTTGCACTGGAGCAAGCTGTTAGTAAATCTGTCCCTTAGCTCAAACCCCTCGATTCACTTTTACAATAGGGTGACCAGACGTCCCCATTTTCCGGGGACAGTCCCAGTTTTGGTGCTCCATCCCGACTAGAGCTGTCCCCGGAAATGTCCCCATTTTATAGCTCGTTCAAAATAGTCTGCAAATACATTGCAAAAAAATCCAACAGCAAAAAACAGCAGCATGCTGGTTATCGGAGCAATTGTGTAGTGATTATTTTCACCAACAGGAGCTGTGCAGCCACACTACTTGGTCGCGCGCGCGCCGCTACTTCATGAAGAACGTGAGAGAAGAGCGTCATTATCATTAGTTATCAAAAGAAACATCATTTTCAGCTTTCAAGGTAGTAACATACTAACTATTCATGTTAAATTAAAGTAATACGGTTATGTGTTTTATAACAGGGCCTAAAATTGTCCTTTTGGACAATTTTAAATGTCCCCAGTCACAATGCAGCGATTTCCACACACGTCTTAACTATATCACGTGGTGAAGGTACACTGATATGAATAAATAAAAAGAATAATAATAATAAAATATTAATAATAAACTTGCAACTTACTTAGTGCTTGAAATGCGTCTAAAATGCAAAATAGTTTGTTTCTGTACAGAATTTTTTTTTTCTGTACAGTATAAACAGCTCGTGAAAATGAAAATATTAAATTCAATAATAAATGTTAAAAAGGTTTTTTAAATGCTGTTTTATTTATCTCATATTTATGTTGTTTTATTTTGAAAATAGTGTAATAGTTTTTTGTAGTTAGGCCTACTGGTAAGTTTTTTAAATTAAATCATGATAAACAACAATTTTTATTTAAAAAATCAAAAATGTATTGTCCCCATTTTTTAATTAATAGATAATAACAAATGAGATTTCTGTGATATTTTGACCACTCAAATAGGAAATATCCCCGGTTTAACATTTCAGAAATCTGGTCACCTTATTTTACAATGACTTTATAAACTTTTTGAAGCATCAAAAAGCAAAAAATATTTTGATGGAATTGACTTTCAATGAAGGGACAGAAACCTCTCAAGTTACATTAAAAATGAATGGGTTTGGAGCGGCATGAGGGCGAATAAATGATGACAGAATTTTAATTTCTGGATGAATTAAACTGGGGAAAACAGGTTGCCCCCACCCAAATCGGCTGAGCCAATGTTGCTATGTTGAGTTGTTCAAAGTGTCACAATGTTTCCGCACTGAAATCAACCCAAGATTGGCTTTATAATATACATTGGAATATATAGTATTTATACAATAGCTTTATTTTCATAGTTATGTCTTTATATTAAACTGTGATAGGAGGAAGTATTTTAACATTGAAAAAATGACACTGCAACTTTAAGTCATAAATTGAAGCAGAGTCAGATATGTGTGTGTGTTCTTGTATACATGGTTTATGAGGACACAAATGTTTATAATGACATGTGTATTGTACACTTCCTGTGTCCTCGTAAACCAAATGGCTTAAAAAACATACTAAACTGTGTTTTTTTTTTTTTTTAATTCAAAAAATGCTTTTCCTGTGATGGTTAGGTTTAGGGGTAGGGGTAGTGTGGGGGGATAGAAAATACAGTTTGTATAGCATACAAACCATTACGTCTATGGAATGACCCCACGATTCACAAAAACAAATGTGTGTGTGTGTGTGTGTGTGTGTGCGTGTGTGTCTTTGATTGGTAAGAGTGAGACATTGTTTTAACTGGCTGAGGTAATGCCATTGTGACACATCTCAATGTTTGCAGGAAATGCCCAAGGCTGGGAAAAGCATTCCAGAACCCATCACGTCACAGGATACGGACAGCACAGGGGTTGGTGGGGGGTCTGGGAAGATTGCTGGGTGTGGAAGATATTCTGGTGGGATTTCAGGGATATTGCATCAGGGGAATGGAGGAAGTGGAGATATAGTGGTCAAGAGACAGGCTTTGCACTCTTAAAACTTTTTTATCAGTCCAAAATGAGTATAGTTTCACATACTATTTTTGAGAAATAGTAGGAAACATGCAGGTTATACTGTACCAATCCACTCTGAAACCAATGTGCGGATCTGAAGAACACAACTTATTCAATCTCCAAAGAACCGTACAAGGATCCACTGACATCTACAGACCACAGATGAAAACAGAAGGTTTCCTCATTGTGGACATTTTCCTTAATACCTGTGGATTTGCATTCTAACGCACAGCATTGTTGTGGCAGACTGGCTGTTTAATGCCGTCCCTGAGGGAACGTGAGCCCTGCAGGTATGAAGCCTACTGCGCAACACCTGTTTAAACTAATGAGGTCTTAAGAAGAGCAGGGTGTGAGAACAACCTCTGCATAAAGCTCTCAGATGAACCTGAGATAAGTACACAGCTCATTGTTTACAGTGGACATTTAAGTCACATTTAAAATATCTTAATGCCGTTCCGTTTGATATTAAAGCACGTGTCATAAGCATTTAAATGCTGCAAGGGCTTTTCTCAGATCTTTTTAATAAACAAGTGTTTTGGTGATTTTTAGTGGATGTATGAAGTCAGTTCACACAGCTGTCCTTATCAGAGTAACTAAAATCATTTGTATCTATTGCAGACAATCAGACATTTAAAGTGTGACTTACGTTTTCAGATCCATTATAGGGCCACTGTATATTTTAAGCTCTTATTATGAGAGTACTATAAACAGAAACATGTACAGGCAGAAATGATAAGTATTATGCTATTTATAATCATATAATTATAATAATGAGCTAATTATGCAAGGAGTCATTTCATAAAACAAACTAATCATATCATTAATTAAATAAACTCCATCTGTTCAAGGTAGTAGTACTCCAATAAATGTTGTCATGTTTTGTTATATATGTAAGGTCCCACACTATATTATTGTAAGGCTGGTTAGTAATTTGGAAAAGTCATAACACAAAACACTTTGCATTTATAAATCAGTTTAAAGTGTGAAAAAATTCAATCAGTGTGCGAACTGAGAGATGTTAAGTGATATTTTATCAGGACGGATCAGGTTAATCAGTAGCCTGAAGGAGATTGAGTTAAAGCGTCTTAGGCGGTAATCCCTGTGTGTACGTGTGTGTAATTGAGACAGCCCTTTAACCCTTATTAGCAATAGCCCAAGGGATCTGACACATACGGTTTGTTGTCCTCATTGTAATCTCTAAATATACTCGACTTGTCTCCATTCATCCTGTATATCCCTTGTAAATCAAGGATGTTGTGTTAAATAAGCCGCAATTTAACTTTTATACAGAAAATATTTTTGATGGATTTTAACAGTTTTAATGTCTTGGTCTAACAGTTTTAAACTCACTGCACAATGGGAGTCTAAGGAGCAACCCAGCTCACAAAATTATGTTCTGAGAACGTTTTGCTAACGTTTCCATTGAGTTATTTAAATGTTCTCGGAACGATCAAAACATTCCGTTTTTTAAAACAATTTTTTTTTTCTTGGTTATTGTTGATGATTAGGGAAGACATTAAAGGATTAGTTCACTTTCAAATAAAATTTTCCTGATCATTTACTCACGCTCATGTCATTCAAGATGTTCATGTCTTTCTTTCGTCAGTCGAAAAGAAATTAAGGTTTTTAATGAAAACATTCCAGGATTTTTCTCCTTATAATGGACTTCAATGGACTCTAAATGATTGAAGGTCAAAATTACAGTTTCAGTGCAGCTTCAAAGGGCTTTAAACGATACCAGACGAGGAATAAGGATCTTATCTAGCGAAACGATCACTCATTTTTGAAAAAAAGTGTAAATGTATATGCTTTATATAAACAAATGATCACCTTCCAAGTGCTTCTGCCAAAACCATTCTCTATTCTACTTACGGAATGAATGCAGCGCCAGTTCCATTTTTTCCGTAAGTTGAATAGGGAAGGCGTAGGACATACAGCGTAAGCTTTTTGAAGAATACGAAAGTGCGGTTTTGACGGAAGCACTTGGAAGGCGATCATTTGTTTATATAAAGCATATACGTTTACATTTTTTTCAAAAATGACCAATTGTTTCGCTAGATAAGACCCTTATTCCTCGTCTGGTATCGTTTAAAGCCCATTGAAGCTGCACTGAAACTGTAATTTTGTTTGGAGTCCATTGAAGTCCACTATAAGGAGAATAATGGAATGTTTTCATCAAAAACCTTTTTTTTTTTTTCAACTGAAGAAAGAAAGACATGAACATCTTAGATGACATAGGGGTGAGTAAATTATCAGGAAAATTGTATTTGAAAGTGGACTAATCCTTTAAGGGAATGTTTAATTTTATTATTTTGCAAACATGAGAACATTTTGAAT
Source organism: Megalobrama amblycephala (assembly GCF_018812025.1). Taxonomy (NCBI): domain Eukaryota; kingdom Metazoa; phylum Chordata; class Actinopteri; order Cypriniformes; family Xenocyprididae; genus Megalobrama; species Megalobrama amblycephala. The sequence continues at coordinate 7,899,477 of NC_063049.1, read as the reverse complement.
GTTCTCTGAATGTTCTGAAAGTAGTTATTAGTAACGTTTAAATACATTAGATTAACTTCAAACTAAAATGTTTCAGAAAAAAAAAAAACACTCTAAGAAGTGTATAAATAATGTTTTGAGAACATTATTAGAGATCAGAATCATGTTACTGGGAGAAAGTTTGTTCTTAACTTTTAGAGAATCTTACCAGAACATTCAGAGAATGTTCTCTATTATTTGGGAATGTGCTCAGTGTTGAGGAAAGATACTTTTACAAGAAATGAGTTACAATATTGTGTTACTCCCTAAAAAGTAACTAATTGCATTACTTTTTATGGAAAGTAATGCAGTACATTACTTTTTGCGTAACTTTTTTCGCATCTGGGCTGGGCTTGCTTTTTAATAACAAAAAAAATCTATTTCTGGCAAATGTAAAGGCCCTTTCACACAAAGGGCCCCATCGTACACCCGGCGCAATGCGATGTCAGGCGCGACGCAAGTGTTTTTTGCTAGTTTTAGCCCGACACAGTTATAATTTTCACTAGTAATATGTGCCTATAGGCGGGTGCGCAACACGCGTACACTCTGCTTGTTACACACACACAAACATGCCAAATATTAAAAATAAAAGGATTACAGCGCAAAAAATTATTATTGTGTACATAAAGATAAAAATGCCTACATGTCATAATGGATAGTCATTGCATGTATCAGAATTACCTATTTGCAGTAATGATGAATGAAATTGGCTAATTATTTGACCAATCGTGGCGATGCACACATGTATTTAAACTGACTCGTCAGGTTGAGGGTGTCTATAGTCCACCATGTAAACAGCAATCCGCCATGGTGCAAGCGCACCTGGCATTTAAAGCGAATGGGAGACGACACTCTGATTGGTTTATTGCATGTTACGCCCAAAACACACCCTTGACTTATTAAGAGACTACGCACAACCCTTTTTGACCATGCGCCTTGTGGCGCCGACCATTTTTTTCGTCATTAAACTAGTAAAAGTGGATTCGGACACGTCCTAAGTGCACATGCACCGTGCGCTTCAGATCGTGCGCTTAGATTTTTAAAATAGGGCCCCAAAGTGCAAACGCAAAAGGAAACGCAGAGTCACACTTGTACAGTAGAGGGCGCAGCTCAAACAAACCTTTCAGCTGTGCTGCCATTCTGGATCACAGAAGAATAGGACGCAGGAGAAGAAATAAAGCTATAAAAATAAATTAAACAAATGTAATGTTTATCTAAAGTCATTTTTGCTTATATGGTTGAATTGGATCATCAAAGCTCAGCAGCAAAGGCATTCATTAATAAAGTGAGATTAAATGCATAAAGTATATTTGCATTTCACTGTTTTTATTTATTTAGAGGAATACTGAATCTGTTTTTGTGCAAGTGAGATGAGTAAATGCTCATATTTTGTCTATAGAATTACATGAAAAAGTAATCAGAAAAAAGTTACTTGAAAAACGTAATCCGATTACGCAACTCGCGTTACTTGCAACACTGAAAGTGCCACATTGACTTTCAGTACAAGCGTGTAACCGTCAACTCAATTTTGTTTGTTTAAATAAACTGAATAATAATAAATATATTATATTTGATTTTTGTGACTGTGTGTTGATACATAACATGTCACAGATGCTGTCTATACAATACAGACCAAACCAAACCTACCCCTATAAGACGGAATTTATGAATCCGCTGAAAACCAAAAGGGAGGTTTTTTGTCAGATTTAGCTAAGCAAAGTGTATCTGAGTAAACATGCATTCACGCAGGGAAGTTCAGAGAGTGTCAGCGATGGCAAACTGCTGAAGGCCCCTCGGTGCGTCTCTTTATCCCCCCACTCCAGCTCCACGCATGCAGGCTGTTTATGCATCCGTGCGTGTTTGTGTCTGCATGTGTGCGTCCCTGACTTCTCCCAAGGCAGAAAGCAGCGCTTTTTCATTTCAGCAGTGGGAATAGGGCGTCTGAATAGGCCAGTGTACGGCTATATCACATTATTAGTAATCATATCTGCTTAAGCCAAGCCTGCTGCTCCAGATGGCTGCTTTCAAGTGCAAATGAAGCAGTGAGACGAGGCCGCCTTTAATACGTACTCACGATTCACAAATAGCCATTGATTTTTTCTGTGTCCCCCTCCATCCAGCCAGTCTGCCGGTATTGAGCTCGGATTAAATGGTCTCCTGGGTTTTTAAAAGGAACATTGATTCTTCTAATTAATTGTGCGCCGTTCTGAAGCATAATGCATAAACTCGTTCGTATTTGCACTTCAAGTCAATTATTTTGAGTTCGGCCGGACAGGGAACAAACAGGCCCGACATATACGAGGAGCTGATGGGAGTCATTTTGTTTCCTCGGGAAGTGTGAATACTCAAATGAAAGAGAGTTATTTCCATTTTAGTTGTACGTCTGAATGGGAATTGACAGAGGAAGAGGTACAGTCGCCCTCTGGGATTTCAGATGCCGTATGAATAACACATGGACATTTTTATGAGCGCGCGCGTATACGGAGAGTGCAAATACGGCTTGTTTTAATGTATTGACAAATCCCCACTTTTCATAGCCTACCTCGTCATTATCTTAAATGAAATATTTTCTTCTGCTCTCAGAAGTACCCTATTGTTTTATGAATTCAAACAACGGCGCGTTGTGGGAATTAGCTTTTGATAGCTACCTGCCGAGAGGCCGCCGGCTCGCCCCCACCTGCATCATCGGTGCCCGTTCTTCTCGCGAGCGCTGTACACCTCTGCGCCGGAGCGAAAGGTCCTCTCGGCGCTGACAGCTTTGCTATTTAAGACGGGGACGGTCCGTTCCTCCAGATTGTAAGAGTGCTCGAAGAAGCGTATTACTCTCCTGATACTTCATTAATCTCCATCAAACGCGGCGACACTGCCACGGCTGACAGCGGGGACAAAGCAGGGTGCTGCTCTCCTCCCAGCTCAGATAATGCGTGTTTTACAGTAGCCCAGATGTCCACACTCAATAAAACATTTGAGGGAATCAGGCGAGGTGTGTTTGGGGATGTCTGTATTGACTGGCTGCTGTGTGGAGACAGCGATACGGGGGCTGCTCGACTCTGATTACAGAATTAAAAGAGTGGGCTGACAGAGCGACTGGCAGGCCGAGGGACGGGGATAATTGTATCTGTGGAGGGATTTGGATTTGACCAAAGTGTGCCATCCTGATTATCTCATGCAGGAAGAGCTGCATGACTGAAATGAGTCTTGGATTAACCTTTATTTCCTTTTTTTTTGTTTCCTTGCTTGAGTGTGGAGAAAAAGAATATGCACCGTTGTGACGCTGTTATTGTGAAACGATTGTTTAACTTTTTAGAAAGACTGTGAGTGCTGATGTAATAAAATCTTAATTTTCTTCAGGACTGCCTCTCAGTTTTTAAAATTGTGAGATTGGGATGCGTATAAGTGTGTGATGGGGTAAGATGAGCCAGTGTGAGGTAAGATGAGCCACCCCCTGTGACAAACTCTGTGTGTGTGTGTATACTACCATTTAAAAGTTTTTAAAGAAATTAATACTTTTATTCAGCAAGGATGCGCTAAAGTGATGCAAAATATTTTGATTTCAAATAAATGCTGTTCTTTTGAACTTTCGGTAACACTTAATTGTAGGGTCTTTTAACTAGTTGCTTATTAGCATGCATATTAGTAGAATATTGTCTCTTATTAAGCACATATTAAAGCCTTATTCTGCATGACCTTATTCAGGGTTGGGCAAAAATACATCAAAATGTATTTTAAAATAAAATACCAAATACCTTAAATTTAAGTGTATCAAAATAAACTACAAAATACAACAGCCACACCATGTATCAAAATAAACTACTGTATTTTTGTATTTTAAAAATACTAAAAAATACTTTTACAAGGGGCATGAAATTTCTTTGCAAACCTTCCATCAGTTGGCCCATTTGATCTATCCCTTCACTATTACACTGACTGAGCTGATTAAGTAAACGATGTTTGATAGCACCAGCTTTTCTCTGCCCGAGTCATGCAATAAATCTGACATATGCAACCAGTTAAAGGCACAATATGTAGGATTTTTAGATTAAAATATCCAAAAACCACTAGAACAGTGTTATATATTTTGTTGACTTGTGTACTTACATTATCCCAAATGTTTATGTTTAAATCCAGAAAAAAAAAAAGCAATTTTACCAAAGACACGGACCATGTCCGTGCGTCACCTATCATTGACATTGATTTCCGATTTCCGTTTTATTTTGTCGAAACTATGGAAACATCAAAGATGCTTTAATATATTATGTGTTTTATTAGACAGGTGAGCAACTGTTTGGATACATTCATCGACAGAAAACTAATCATATTACATAGCTCAACACGTTTAGTCTTATTGTTTAAATCTTGTTTTCTTGATTTACAGTGAGTACCATGTTTTACCATGCCTAATATTGATCTAGCTTACCGCAGTGTGCAACAAGTGTCTCATAGCAGCTGCCGACGGAATGCACGGAGTAGCATTATAACAACTTTCAACACTCAAATGTATCGAATATGATAAAACAGCGCTGCTTTACCCCACGTGCACATGACCGGAAGAAGCGGAAGCGCCAACTGCAGCATAATAAAAGTCCCGCTGCTCTCGAGGCGTGTGTTGCACTTGTCTATTATTAGCAAACGCTCCAGCAGCCTCGGTACTGCTCTCACAGCACTCGGCCATGCTCTGCTTCATACTACAGCAACATTAATAATCTTGTCCATGAACATGATTTCTGCCTGAGTCTCGTCACGATTCTTTTCCACTGGCTGTAGACGTGAAGACGACACCTCCCATGATTCCGTGAAATCAAGGTGCATTGAGCTACGCTTTTGTTTTGAATGAGCGACCTCTAGCGGCGAAAATCTACATATTGTGACAGATCAAATATTCACATATCCCTTTGATCTCCTAGTTTTAAAGTAACCAACAGTTTAATGTTTGCGAATGGCTCATAATTGTATCCTAATTTAGTTACTTGATGTTTGGTAACAAAGGGCCTACTTTGCATCAGCAACACTGACTCAATGACAAACAAGTCATTCATAAGAAGACAACTGATGGCTCCTGTATTCATAGCAAGTAGTTTCTAACTAATTAATCATTTGATTGTTAATCATAAATATAGGGGGCTGCTTCTAGGTATTGTAACGAATACGGTTCCCGCGGCTCTTCATTCCGGCCGCCGGAGGGAGCCGTCACCGGAATATTGACTCTTCCCATTCTGGACTACATTTCCCATAGGCCCTCATTCCTGGGACTGATTGCGCACACACCTGCACGTCATCACACACACTCCATATAACACACACACACACACACATACATGCACCGCGAAGTCTTGATTTGCCTAGGTGATCATTTCCGAGCGTTTCTTTGTTGGACTGTTTCCCTGTTACCGATTGGATTGTTTATTCTCTGTGAACCTCTGCTGCCGACCCTGACCTTTGCCTGCCTCCTGGACTCTGTTTGCTTGCCGCCTGCCACGATCCCTGCCTGTTGTAAGACCCTGCCTACTTGCCGCCTGTCTCGACCTAAGCCTGTCCCCGTTTACGATTCTGCTCTATCCCTGTTTGTACTGTATTGTCTTCTGTTAATAAACAAGCTGCACATGGATCCTCACGCTGTTGACCCATCATTACAGAAGACTTCGCCATCAAACGATCCAGCAGCTCTCACGCAGATCTCCTTTGAACTCTCAGCCCAGGCCAACCAGCTCGCTGTACACCAGCATCAACTAAACCGCCTCACTTCCCTCACCGAGGAGCTGGTAAAGACTTTGCAGAGCCTCCGCTATCCTCTCTCCGAGGCCACCACGCCGCCATCACCCGCCATAACCAGCGTGGCAACTGCGCCCTCTCCAGTGAACCCACGTCTTGCTCTGCCAGAGAAATTCGACGGCAATCCCGCCAAGTGTAAGGGCTTCTTGTTACAATGTTCTCTGTTTGTTAACCAACAACCATCCATGTACTCAACAGAGATCAGTCGGATATCCTTTGTGTGTTCTCTGCTCACGGGCAAGGCTTTAGAGTGGGCCACAGGCGGTATGGAGGGAGGACAGCTCAGTGTTTCCCACTTTCTCAGCCTTTCTCCAAAGCTTCAAAGAAGTGTTCGAACACCCCGAAGGAGGTAAAGGTGCAGGTGATCAACTATTGACCCTAACACAAGGGAGATCCACAGCTGCCGAGTTCGCATTGCAGTTCCGCACCCTGGCCGCTCAGACCAATTGGGTGGAGGACACTTTGAAACTTCTCTTTCGTAAGGGGCTAAACCTGGAGCTTCAGGCGGAACTGGCATGTCGCAATGAGGGCAAATCGCTATCTTCATTCATTGAACTGGCCATACACATCGATAATCTTCTCCGCTCACGCCGGCCGCTCCCCTCAGTACCCAGCAACGTATCCACTCCCGAATCCATGCAACTGGGCTATACTCCGCTGCAGCCAGAGGAGCGCGAGAGGAGAAGAAATCTACATCTGTGTCTCTACTGCGGACAGGCTGGCCATGTCAAACTGAACTGCCCAATCAAGCCCAACATCTCCAATCCCAGATCGGTGAGTTCCGAATACCCCTCTAACTGTCTGAAAATACCCATCCAACTCACCTGCAATGGTCACACGGTGTCCACGGTGGCACTCCTGGACTCCGGGGCAGCGGGAAACTTCATGTCTGACACCTTCATTCGCAAATACAACGTTCCACTAACTAACTGTCATTCTCCATTAACAGTGGAGGCGCTAGACGGCAAGCCCATAGGAGGAGGGAGAGTTTCACACATCACATCTGAACTCACTCTTCGGTCTGGGGTCCTTCACAAGGAACAGATTAGATTCTACGTCATCCATTCACCCAATAATCCAGTCATCCTGGGTCTGCCATGGCTTCGCACACATAATCCCGTTATTTCCTGGAAGGAGGGACAAATTATCCAGTGGGGATCTACCTGTCAACAACACTGTCTGAGCCCAGTTCAGCCTCTTCCCTGTGCACACCATAACGGTCAATGAAGCACCCGTCGACCACGAGTCAATCATTCCCGCAGAATACAGTGACTTAAGTATTGCTTTTAGTAAATCTAAATCCTCAGAATTACCTCCACATCGCTCTAGTGACTGTGCCATTGAGTTGCTGCCTGGAACCACGCCACCTAAGGGTCGAAATCTTCCCCTTGTCACAACCTGAGGAGGAGGCCATGAAGGCCTACATCGAGGGAGAACTGGCCAAAGGGTTCATCCGACCATCCACCTCTCCCGCTTCGTCTGGGTTCTTCTTCGTGAAGAAAAAGGATGGCAGTCTTTCGTCCATGCATTGACTTACCGTGGTCTCAATGATATCACTATTAAGTTCTGGTATCCACTGCCACTAGTACCAGCCGCTCTGGAACAACTCCGTCAAGCCCAGTTCTACACCAAACTAGACTTGCGCTGTGCTTACAACCTCATCCGCATTCGAGCTGGCGACGAGTGGAAGACTGCCTTCTCCACTTCTTCCGGTCACTACGAGACCCTGGTTATGCCCTTCGGCCTGTCCAACAGTCCCTCAGTCTTCCAGTCATTCATCAATGATGTGTTCCGAGACATGCTCAACCGGTGGGTCGTAGTTTATATCGACGACATCCTAATCTACTCAAACACCTTTCAAGAACACATTCCAACACGTCCGAGCAGTCCTCCAACGCCTGATTCCAACACAAACTGTTACGCCAAGGCTGAGAAATGTGAGTTTCATCCGCACGTCTACATCATTCTTGGGGTACATCATCAGCCGCGAACGGAGTTGCCATGGACGATAAAAAGGTCAAGGCGGTGCTGGACTGGCCACTTCCCCACACATTAAAGGAGTTGCAGTGCTTTCTGGGGTTCGCCAACTTCTATCGGAGGTTTATCAGGAACTTCAGTGGGGTGGCAGGGCCCCTGACATCTATGACTAAACGTAGAACCTCTCGTCTTACCTGGTCTCCTGAAGCTAAACAGGCATTTCAAGAGTTAAAAGGAACGCTTTACCTCAGCCCCAATTCTTCGGCATCCCGAACCCTGAACTTCCATTCACTGTGGAGGTGGACGCTTCCAGCACAGGTGTTGGCGCAGTTCTTTCCCAGCGACAGGGTGAACCATCCAAAATGTTCCCTTGTGCATTCTACTCCTGAAAACTAACAGCAGCAGAACGTAATTACGACGTGGGCAATCGTGAACTACTCGCCATGAAGGCGGCGCTCGAAGAGTGGCGGCACTGGCTCGGAGGGGGCAAAACATCCATTCACGATTCTCACCGATCACAAAAACCTTGAGTACCTGCGATCAGCCAAGCGCCTAAATCCAAGACAGGCTAGATGGGCAATGTTTTTCACACGCTTTCACTTCAATGTCACCTACAGGCCCGGATCTAAGAATATCAAGGCGGACGCCCTATCACGACAAACCGAGGAGATTGAACGCCCCTGTACTCCCGAGAATATCCTACCCGAAACTCTGCTTCTTGCTCCCGTACAATGGGACATCATGACCGAAATTTCTCAAGCCAACGAACAAACTGAAATCCCAGCTACGTGTCCTCCTAACCGTACCTACGTACCAGCTCACCTCCGAGACAGACTGATGCATCAAGTTCACGATTTCCCCAGTTCTGGACACCCAGGTATCACAGCCACTCTCCATCTCGTCCAGAATCAATTCTGGTGGGAGACTCTGCTCACTGACATCACCGCTTTCATCACCCGCTGCACCACACGCCAAACCACAAAAACATCGCATCATTACTCATCATTACAGGTATAATAGTTTTCAAGAACATTATGTAAATTGGTAAACTATTTAGCCTAGGCTACCAAAACGAACACCAAAACTTAACACGAACTGTTAAAATTTATAGCTATTTATGCAAAAAATTGATGGAAAGCTGGCAGCCTTCACGTTTCTTACCTTGACCACCTTCTTCCATATGGATCAATTTTCTGTTCTGATCTCAACAAATTTGGGCAAACACCAATCAGAGGCTGCAATGTTATGATGTCATCATGTAGACTTCTTACAAAGTATTTTACAGTATTTTAAAAATACAAAAATACAAAACACTGAAGTACTTTGATTCAAAATACGAAGCTATTTTCATCAACCCTATCAAATACAAATTACAAAATACTATTGAAATACATGTATCATAGATGCTGCCCATCCCTGACCTTATTCTACATTCTTAATCCTACCCAATACCTAAACTTAACAACTACCTTATTAACTATTCATAAGCAGTAAATTAGGAGTTTACTGAGGGAAAAGTCGTAGTTAATAGTTTATATGTGTTCCCTATACTAAAGTGTTACCAAACTTTCTATTCATCAAAGAATCCTGAAAAAATGTTTCAAAGTTTCCACAAAAATATGAAGCAGCACAACTGTTTTCAACATTAATAATCAAATGTTTCTTGATCATCAAATCATCATATTAGAATGATTTCTGAAGGATCATGTGACACTGAAGACTGGAGTAATGATGCTGAAAATTCAGCTTTGATCACAGGAATAAATTACATTTTAACACATATTCACATAGAAAACAGTTATATTTCAGTATTTTGGTATGTATATATATATAGAGAGATTTGATTAATCTTTTATATTCCAGTACAATACGATTGAATATGTAGCTACAATAAATATTGGAATTCTGTTAAATTCCATTTTTTATTCTCCTTTTTGTGACTGTACAGAAATTTGGATGATTACTTTCACTAAAGTGAATCCATTATCCAGGGGTCACAGAGATGCTGGAGCCTTTCCCAGTGTCTCGGGCGTTACGCTGGGAAACACCCTGGATGGAGGGCCAGTCCATCACAGCGCTCACACACAGACAAACACTCATTCATGCTTATGGGCAATTTAGTGTCTTCAATTCATCTGTCCTTTGGATGAAACCAGAACACCTAAAGGAAACTCCACACAGCGAGACCTCCAAGCTCAGTTGGGACTCAGTTGGGACATAACTGAAATATTTCACACTTTATTTTCAAGGATTAGTTCACTTCAGAATTAAAATTTCCTGATATACTCACCCCCATGTCATCCAAGGTGTTCATGTCTTTCAGTCAGAAAGAAATTAAGGTTTTTGAGGAAAACATTCCAGGATTTTTCTCCATATAGTGGACTTCACTGGGGTTCAACGGGTTTAAGGTCCAAATGTCAGTTTCAGTGCAGCTTCAAAGAGCTCTACATGATCCTAGACGAGGAATAAGAGTCTTATCTAGAGAAACCATCACTCATTTTCTAAAAAAAAAAAAAAAAACTACAAATTAACCACAAATGCTCATCTTGCACTGCTCTGTGATGCTTCACGCATGACGTAATCACGTTGGAAAGGTCACACGTGACATAGGTGGAAGTACCGCGGAAGGGCGAAAAACTCCATCTCATTTTCTCCTCCAACTTCAAAATTGTCCGACATCATTGTTTTCTCTCTTTTTTGTAAAGGCCATTTGACTTAGTCTTTGCACGTTCACATTGTAAACATTTTCTCAGTACTTCCGCATACGTCACACGTGACCTTTCCAACATGATTACGTAATGCACGGCACATCACAGAGCAGTGCAAGACAAGCATTTGTGGTGAAAAAGTTTTTTTTATTTTAGAAAATGACAGATCGTTTCGCTAGATAAGACTCTTATTCCTCGTCTGGGATCATGTAGAGCTCTTTGAAGCTGCACTGAAACTGACATTTGGACCTTCAACCCATTGAACCCCGGTGAAGTCCACTATATGGAGAAAAATCCTGGAATGTTTTCCTCAAAAACCTTAATTTCTATTCGACTGAAGAAAGAAAGACATGAACATCTCGGATGACATGGGGGTGAGTAAATTATCAGGAAAATTTAATTCTGAAGTGAACTAACCCTTTAAGGTGACATACTGTAGTTACACGTTACATGTACTTACTATTGTACTAATAGATAATTATAAGCAACTAACCATAAACCAAACCCTAACCTACATCCCTAGAGTAGGTTACTTTATATTCCTCAGTACTCGTTTGTGTAATTACACTGTAACAACATCACCTTAAAATAAAGTGTAACTTATTTTTCTTATTTATTTACTGAAATGTTCTTTATATTGTTTCATCACTTATAAACATTGAAACATGAATATTAATATTTTTTAACATAGGTCCAACAGCACATCTGAATAATCCACAGGATTTTATGCATTACTCATGTCTGTAACACAGTGAGGGGTGAGCAGAAGTACAAACCATAAGTGTTAACAGTAGCAAACAAATATCTAGAGCTAAATATTTGGATTAGCATAATACATTTTTCTCTTATGTGTTAGCATGTTTTTACTGTTAAATATAAATAGTTTAATTAGCCATGCATGGCCCAGGAAGTTAAGTCACTTGACCACAATTTTTTTTTAGGTACAGTTATAATGCCATATGGATGCTGTCTTATCATTTCCGTTGATAAGACGCATACTAAAATATAGTTCTTCCTCTATATCATTTTGAATAACCTAGAGAACGACTTAAGCATAAGCCGGCACATCTTACCCCATGCACTCTCCCATACAGTATGTGTGTGTAATGGAATGGTAATGACTCTACTGTGTGATCACATTCTCTGCAGGAACCTGGAAGAAAAAACACACACAATCGGCCCTGAGCTCAGAGTACTCTCTACCACACACACATACACACACACACTCCACAGAGAGTCTGCATAAATTGTCATCTTTCTCATATTTACGAGACAAAGTCAGTGCTGCTGATGTAGTGTAGTATAGTGTTCCTGGATGAAATTGCACTCTCAGATATGGGAAAACAAAACCGTTTCTGTATTACTGTCTCTGTACTTCAGGGGGAGATTGAATAGAAGATGTGTATGATAAAAAAAAGAGAGAGATGACAGAATATTTTAAATTGTAGTACTTTACATGTTTTGATTGTGGGTCATAGAGAGGGATATTTTGGCTCGCTCCACGGGAACACAGGGAAACCATGCATACTGATTTCACTGCCTGATTTCCATCCCGTGAAAACATACACACGCGCACATTTCTTTGTGATTTCAGCCATTTATTGTATAATCCCTGTTTTCTCTTAGGGAAATATGATTTTAGATATACGATTGATGGGTCCAGACTGCTTTTTATTTTTTAATCTTTGTTCAGTCTCCGCCACAGAGCCTAAACTTCTGTACAATCACATGTTATATTTCCAGCTCTCGAGAAAATGGGTCAGCTGAGCTCCGGCAAGGAGGAAACGCGCACTGGAAAGCGAGAAACGTTTTCGCTCTTTCGGATCGGTCTCTTTGCAGCGTTTCTTCAGCGGCCACTGAGGTTTCTCCCATTAAGAAGTTCACAGGGAGATAAGTAGAGGTTGGGTTTCTTGTCTCACTCCCAGGGCTGTGCTAGCCAAAGCTGAAACCCATTATTGAGGCCTGTTTGTCAGACCTAAATGAGCTAGGAACGACAAGTTGTTTTCTGTGGCTTGGCTACAATGTTTTGTTTTGCATACAGTGACACTAACATTTCTGGAACAATAATAAAGTTATTTAGAACGCAGCATATGTAATTCATAAAACAGAACATAATAAACTGCTCTCGCATGTCAACACGTCATTGCGCAAAGATGTCTGGAATGTACGGGCAATGAAGAAAACTCAATTGACTTTGGTGGATAAAATACACATCAGAGAGACTCCAGTTGTGTTCTCCACTCTGGGCAGCTTTCTTTTGATTTAATTGTAACAGATTTGTGAAATGAAGAGGAAGGATTAGAAGATATCAAAGACCGATTAGTGGCTGGGGTTTTTTTGGTGTCTGCGCTACAAATGTTGTCATAGTCATCCATCAGCTGGTGCCACTACGCCCAGAGGCAAAAACCACAATGGCACCACACCAAGCAAGACAGACAGAATAAAGGACTGCACCCATGAAAGGCCAAATCCTGCTGCTATAAATCATACCAGCACAGCGCTAACCCAAAACCATTCTGAAAAATACAAACAAACTTCAACATTAAATGTTATGGGATGGAGAGAAATAAACACATAAATTAATGCGACAGTTCTAAGAGCAAAAGATACCTAAGAACGACAGCAATCAGGGAAAGACATTTCATTAAAGGTGCGTTTTTGCTTTTATTTGACAGAAGAGTATGAGAAGTTGGGTCACTGTTATGTGTTGGAGTCTACAAGACTTAAAGGTGCCATCGAACGTTTTTTTACAAGATGTAATATAAGTCTAAGGTGTCCCCTGAATGTGTCTGTGAAGTTTCAGCTCAAAATACCCCATAGATTTTTTTTAATAAATTTTTTTAACTGCCTATTTTGGGGCATCATTAAATATGAGCCGATTTATGCTGTGCGGCCCCTTTAAATGCTGACGCTCTCCGCCCACAGAGCTCAGGCTTGCCTTAAACAGTGCATAAACAAAGTTTACACAGCTAATATAACCCTCAAATAGATCTTTACAAAGTGTTCGCCATGCATGCGGCATGCATGTGTCGGATTATGTGAGTATTGTATACTGTTATATTGTTTACATTGATTCTGAATGAATCTGAGGCTGTCCTCCGTGGCTAACGGCTAATGCTACACTGTTGGAGAGATTTATAAAGAATGAAGTTGTGTTTATGCATTATACAGACTGCAAGTGTTTAAAAATGAAAATAGCGACGGCTCATGTCTCCGTGAATATAGTAAGAAATGATGGTAACTTTAACCACATTTAACAGCACATTAGCAACATGCTAACGAAACATTTAGAAAGACAAATATCACTAAAAAATATCATGATTATTATCAGTTATTATTGCTCCATTTTTCGCTATTGTCCTTGCTTGCTTACCTAGTCTGATGATTCAGCTGTGCACAGATCCAGACGTTAATACTGGCTGCCCTTGTCTAATGCCTTGAACATGAGCTGGCATATGCAAATATTGGGGGCGTACATATTAATGATCCCGACTGTTACGTAACAGTCGGTGTTATGTTGAGATTCGCCTGTTCTTCTGAGGTCTTTTAAACAAATGAGATTTACATAAGAAGGACGAAACAATGGAGTTTGAGACTCACTGTATGTCATTTCCATGTACTGAACTCTTGTTATTTAACTATGCCGAGATAAATTCAATTTTTCATTCGAGGGCACCTTTAAAGAATAGCACTTTTGAAAAATATGTTTAAAATGATGTCCACTTACATAAGACTTCAGTCATGTTTTGTAGCTTAAAAAACATGTTTTATTGTATATGGAGCAGTTCGCCTCATGGAGGCCGACATATTGAGATCACATGACCAGTGATTTCAAAACACTGCTTCATGAAGCTTCGAAGCTTTACGAATCATTTGTTTTGAATCAGTGGTTCGGAGTGCGTACCAAACTGCCAAAGTCACGCCCCCAGTGGTGAACCATTGAAATTTCAAAACACTTATGATGTTTCTTTTACTGAAATCATGTGACTTTAGTGCTCCGAATCACTGATTTGAAACAAAAGATTTGTAAAGATTCATGAAGCAGTGTTTTGAAATCGCCCATCACTAGATATTGTCATTATTTTGTTTTTTTGGCGCACAAAAACTATTCTCGTTGCTTCATAACATTAAGTAGTCACATGAACTGTTTTAAATATAACTTTAGTAGCTTTCTGGAAAATTGAAAGTGTTAATTGTCTTGCTGTCAATGCAGGCCTCACTAAGCCATCGGATTTTATCAAAAATGTCTTAATTTGTGTTCAGAAGATGAACGAAGGTCTTACAGGTGTGGAACAAAATGAGGGTGAGTAATTCATTTCATTTTTTGGGTGAACTAACCCTTTAAATGCCTGTAATAATGTCTGTGGTGAACACAAGCTCAAAATATTGTCACATTTGACACATACATCGGTAAAACCCCCTTGTGTGTGTTTAAGATTTTACTTGTCTTGAAAAAGGTGGTTGCTAACAAGTGTCTAAATGGGACTACAGAGGTTGTCGGGGACAAGTAAAGTCGCTTTTACATCCTCATTGTGTTTATGATCAGGCTCTTGAAAACTCTTCTAACTCAAACGTTCAGGGATTAAAAAAAAGACTGAAATAGTTGTCGCAAGCTTAATGATGGCGACGTTGAAGTTATGCGACTGTGGTGTTGTTCGTTTATAGCCTCCGTTTAGCTTTTTCCTTCTCCCGATTCTATTTAGGCTTCAAAATTCATAAAAGTTGTGTTCATTTGTGAAGATTATAATGATGGACATGTAAGAATCATTGGTCACAGAGCTTATTTACCGCAATAATCCAACAGGCAATGGAAAAAAATCCTATTGGGTTTTTGTCGGGTGAACTTCCGGGTTGGCCTAAAAATATATCATCACAGCGCTCTATAGTCATGCAGAAATTACTGCATTTGAACGATGCTCCATCCACATTACTAGATATCAGTATAAGTCTGACTGCCATATTGGCCAAAGGCTGCATCCAAAACTGCATGCTTCCCTACTATATACTAGGCGAAAATCTGTTTGTGACAAAAATAAGTACGTCCGAATTCAGGGTACTCATAAAAGAGTCGGCAAAAAGTACCTGGATGACCTACTACTTCCGGCAAGACTCTGAAGAGTGCATATGATGGACACTTTACTATCCCATGAGGCCGCAGGAGAGGATTTGTGAATGATAAAGTGATGCAACTGACGCTGGTAGGTCACATGATAATGACAATATGGCAAATGTAGTACGTTCACACGTTCATATTATATAGAACATACTTTTTAGTGGTTGTGAAGTAATTACTTTTTCAAAACAAGTACTCAAAGAGTATGCGATTGTTGCTTCATAACATTAAAGTCGATCCACTGTAGTTAGTTTGACTATTTTAACGATTTCTTTACAACCTTTCTGCAGGACCTAGAGAGGTGCAATGACGTTGCTGCCTACATGTGGTTCAGAAACCTCTCCGATTTCATCAACAATATCTTAATTTGTGTTCTGAAGATGAATAAAGGTCTTACGGGTGTGGAACAACATGAGGGTGAGTAATAAATGACAGATATGTCATTTTTGGTTGAACTAACCCTTTAAGAAATTCATAATAAATAATAATAAAGCAAGGTCCCCTGATGAAATATTTGAGATGTATTGTTTATTTAAACTGCAAAGGTAAAACATAAATTTGTCAGGTTTTTCTACAAGAAAGACTTCCGCATACACCGGTGTATCCTCGTTCACAGCTTCTCTGGAAGCTCCCTTACTCCTCGTTTCTTGCGGTGCAATTAGGGAATTGATATGTCCTTCAAGATGGCTTTCTTTGATCGGTTTCGGGATCACAGGCTGTAGGACGGAGGAGCAAGTAATGAGGAAGCATTAATTTGAGTATTGAGAAGCATCCATACTTCCCTACTTACCAGTAGGTAAAGAAGCATGTGAAAGAGTAGTCTCACTGAATTAAAAAAAAAATAAAAAATAGTAGGTGGAAAGTACCTGGATGATGTACTACTTCTGGAGAGATTCTGAAGTGTGCATCCGATGGACTATCCCATGAGGCCACCGGAGAGGATTTGTGAATGGAAGTGAAGCGACACAGGTCACTTATAGGTCACATGACAATGACAACTTGACGGATATAGTATGTCCAGATTACATTAATATTACACACCATTCACCCTACAGAGTACTTACTAAAGTAAAGTAATTAAAGTAATTGTACATTCAAAAGAAGTACCTCAGAAAGTATCCAGTTTCAGATGAAGCTAAATGCACTTTTAATTAAAGGCAATCTTGAGAAAAGTTATGTAAAAACATTAGCTATAAGGAAAAATATTCAACCTTAAATTTGCTTCTTAGTTGTTGAACACACACCCACACCCACACCCCACAACATCTCTTCTCTGATGATGTGTTTACTAGCGAGAGGGTGGAGCAACCGGTCTCTCACATGAGTTCCACCAATAGCAAACATCAACCATCTAACCATCCAATCAATTCTTCACAAACAAAATTAAGCCCCGCCCTACATTTGTTCTTGTTCCAGAAGCCATTTCACTCAGATATACATTACAATATATACTTCCATTTCATGCTGACTTTAATCCATGCTTCTAGTCTTATTATTGGATCACATTATTCCAAATATTTGCCATTGTAATTTTTCATCTTTCAAGTCATTTACATAAATGAAACAACACTGAAATTATCTCCCTTTTTGAATGAATTCACAAAGCCATCTTATTTTTCATCTCCTCGCATCTAACCACGTAGACTCATATACTGTATATATATAGAGACCACGATCAACAATCCAATTCTTAGAAGAAAAAATTCCAACCCCCCCTATATATTGTTATATAACTGATGTAAAATGGGCTTTGAATGCTGTTGATGTTGTTTTCATGCTAAAGTCGTGCAACAGCAGTTATTAATTTCAAGATAACATAAACAGTCTCACATCCCATATGTGAGTCATTCTACAATTTAGGGTACATTTCATGTCCATTAATTATAATTGTATTTTTTTAACAATTTTCTTCTAAAACATTTTATATGTGAAAGGAAAGCATACTATAATCTCACCCAAATATATTTCTCACTGACGGCTCGAAGTTGGCCAACGGCTGACCGTCAGATCGGTGTGTCTCGGCCCTTATACATTTCTACATGATATCCTGCATATAGGCAAATGGCGGTTCAACTCATCAGACCGTATGAATCAAACTAGCATCTATGTGTCAGATTATCCAAAAGAAACCAGAAGTTCAGTTCACGGATGTATTGTACAGAAGTTAGAGCAAAATGAATGCAGGGAGGGAAATTTACGTGAATACTTCCTACTTTATCATAACTACATCTGTGGGAGCTGTTTTTTCCTGCACGGGCAGACGTTTAGAGAAAGACATGAAAAAAGCAACATTTTACCCTAATGGAGATATTTTTCTTTAAACATGAGGCTAAGCTTCTAGCGCAGTAAAGCCCTCTCCCCTGAGCCTCTGTCTCCACCTCAGTGGTGTCCGAATGGTGGTCCCTTCTCTCATGTGTCATTGAGACACATTTGATATTCTGTCCGCAGTCTTTCCTGCGGTGCCATTTTGAAGCTTCCCCATTGAGGATCCATTTACCAAGGCCACCGGGAGCCTCCAGCCGAGCAGACTCTCTCCACGCGGTCCCTTCCACTGTAGATCGGCCCCAGCAAGCGGCTCCGCCAATATGTTAATATGACGCTTTCAGAAACAACTCATATTCATGCGGTAAGCAGGCCCAGCTATTTTCACCCCAGTAGACGAAGAACAAGTCTCACCTCTGTGCTTTACAAAATACCAGAAAATGACTGATTTTTTCTCTCTGAACTAAGCATGCAGATTTTTGAAAGGTCATAAATTACAGAATTTATATTCCTTAGCTTTGAAGTTTTGAAAAGCATAAATGCATGTACAAAAGAAGCGTTCAAATACAAGTTTTGTTAGCATATTTTGGTGCATTTTCATCTGTCACTTAGTAGAAGATCAAGTGTTGCTTGCATGTTCTCATCCTCTAAAACTGTGAACTAAACTATGCAAGGTCAAATAAAGTATTAAAGCTGCACAAAGCGATGAAAGGACCCTCACACACAGGGCCACTGCCACCTGGAGGCCTTAGGAAATCAGTGAACAGTGGGTGACATGCATTTAAGCATGTAAATATAGGAAAAATATGGCAAAGTCATTTAGACATGCCACACTTCCTGCAGCCAACAGGTGGTGCTTTGTCTATAAATGAATATTGTCATGTTGATGTCCTCAGGCCAGGCCACGTGTTTCTAGCATGTTTGGTACTTCATGGCATATACAAATGTGTTTCTGGGAGTGAATTACAGTGTAAAGCATGCTATTTCCTGTTGCCAGCAGGTGGTGCTATAACTAACTGAATTTTGGCATATAGATATCTTTAGGCCAGGACTCTTATCACACATGTGAAGTTTGGGGCAGATCGGACACTGTATGCCTGAGTTACAACAGCTTCCTCTTTCATGGCGAAACATCAGACTTTGTCAGGCCGCCACGGACACGCCCTTCAGCGAAAACTCAAGAGCTTCGCAATTTAACATCACTAAGGCCTTTAGATTAGACTGAACAAATATGATGTTGATCTGATTAAATCTCTAGGAGGAGTTAATCACAGTGTAAAACATGTCATTTGCTGTTGCCCACAGGAGGCGCTATGACTGTAACTGAATATTGGCATGTAGATGTCTTCAGGCCAGGACTCTTATCAAACATGTGAAGTTTTGTACAGATCGTCCTGTTTCATGGTGAAACATCAAACTTTGTCAGGCTGCCACGGACACGCCCTTTAGCGAAAACTCAAGAGCTTCGCAATTTAACATCACTAAGGCCTTTAGATTAGACTGACCAAATATGATGTTGATCTGATTAAAGCTCTAGGAGGAGTTTGTTAAAGTACAATAAGTGGTAATGGCAAAAACTGCCAAAAAATTTGCAAAGAAAACTCAAAATATCTCACTTCCTGTTGGGTTTTCAGATTTTACGCCAATGGACTTTTTTGTAGGTATTGGGCTGTTATATGTGTCTACCAAATTTCATACCTGTGCATGAAACGTAGCGCGAAGGGCACTTAATTGAAATTTTGTAGGTGGCGCTATCAAGCCATTTTGCCACACCTAATTCTTAAACCCATATCAGACATAAATTTTCACCACTTCTGATGCGTGTGCAAAGTTTCATGAGTTTTCGAGCATGTTTAGGCACTCAAAAATGCGATTAATTTCAGAGAAGAAGTATAATTGACTGAGCAATTACAATAGGATCTCATGACTCAGGCAACACTGAATACAGAGTAGAGCATGGGGTCGTCACTTGATTTGCCACAAAGTGAAACCAAACTAAGGCCCTGCTTCCACCTGGTATTAAGATGCGTTTTGATCTATTGGATCACAAGAGGACGAGGGAGACACATTCCCGTTTACACCTGGTGGGTAAATATATGGGATTTTTTTTTCAGAACTTTCGATCTAATGGACAAAATAAGTTCACGCAATTTACATATGAATGCGTCCGGAGATAATGGAAAAACGTACGGAGATCCATCCTTTCATTTCTGCTCTGACAGCCGCAAGACCGACCGAATGCTGTGTGTTAGAAATCAGGAACGATGAGAGAACATTGTGCTTGGTACGTTTTTCGTTTTCAAAACAAACTTGTGTCTTTAGTGGACAAAGTTTAAATCCCATCTGGCTAGAGCGCTTCCCATAATGTTTACGTGTTAGGTCAGTAGGTGAAGAGTAGGCAATCTTTTGCACTGTTCGAATGCATGTGTTTAAAACTATCTCTGGAGGTATTTGAAAGTGGACAAGCTCAAGGTTTTCTGTATTTTTGACCGCAGTGATGCTGACCCGTCATCTCCGGAGTAGTGCACGCACCTATATGCACGTTTCATATGGATTACATAACATGAGAATTTTTGTTTTCTATTTGAATTGGTTTGTTTAAAATTTTGCTTTCTATAGATATGTATTTCATGTCTGTGAGGCAAGTTTACATGGAGTTTCGGTTCTTTTTTTGGAAAAAAGACTGAGAGAGACTGAGACAGCAGAAAGCACACCCTGTTTGCTTTCATTATTTTACAAAAGCACAATGTTTTGTTGTTATGTGCACACAAATAAAAGTAGACTCTTCACAGATTCAAAAGATGTATTACTTTTATCTCTATGACCAAAAATGATGGAGCATCTTAAGTGCAAGTGATCGCACCGGCGCCTCCATGTTAGCATACAGTAAACACGCTGCTATTCAGCTTTCACGCTCCGCACAAACACTGGAATAGCCCATATTTTTCTAGGTTAACGTTAAAGCGAGCGGCCATGTAAAATTGCTACATCTTACATGTTTCAGATGATATTTGAGGTCGATGAATGATAGTCGAGCATTTGGACGTCCTGTGCAATGTAATTACCACATCTGTCACGGACTGCGTGATTTCACCACTTCTAGTCGAGTTTTTTTTTTTCCCCTGCAACTAAGCGACTAATAAAATTTTGGTCGAAGCCTCTTCTCGCTGACTAACGGGGGCAGCCCTAGCTTATAGTTTTCTTTCTGGATTTATAAAAGTTGTGTTCATCTGTGAAGAAAAAACTCCCACAGATCCCATCATTCCCATGCCTTCTGAGACCAAATCAATCAATAACACGATTCTCCATGTTCTGTATTCCAGCTCGGCTTGTTCAACGATCAAGACGGCGTTCTTGGTTTGCAAGCCAATTTGTCACCTTGCCTGAAATCACATCCTCTCACACATCAGACAAAAGCTCAAAGCAATTAACTTATTGTGTAGTACTTCAATCTAAAGATATGAGATAAGATACCGGCGCCATTGTACAACAGCTGCGTTTTGCCTTTCCATTTGAGTGTGGGTGTCTTTGTGCGTTAGATTGTGGATAAGCCAACGCAAGGTAAGGTAGGAGAGCGAGAGCCACAGATGCGGGCCTTTCTTTCTCTGTCTGCCAGCCTGTGTTTACCTGACACTCAGATTGACAGAGGAGTGATTGGAAATATCCCCCACTCACTGGTGCGAGCCCCTGAGTGCAAGAAAAGTGCTTTTGTAGTCTGGCTGTAATGGCCCAAGTTTGAATTGAAGGTTGAAGGAAAACGCTGCTCTCTGGTCACTCTCGGGGAGGAGCTGACGCAGTGGAAACGATGCAGCGAACAGAGTCTTAGATCAGGAACGCAGCTGAGAGTGCAGAATGTCTCTGGGCTGTTATCTCAATGCAATCGTGCTAATCTTTTGCCGTTTATAAAAGAAACACCACTGCTGCGGACAAACTTCCGAGACTTTTTTCTCCTTCTAGATGTGTAGGACGATACAAAGTGATTTTTTTTC
Organism: Megalobrama amblycephala; assembly: GCF_018812025.1. Lineage (NCBI taxonomy): Eukaryota > Metazoa > Chordata > Actinopteri > Cypriniformes > Xenocyprididae > Megalobrama > Megalobrama amblycephala. The sequence goes on along the minus strand of NC_063049.1, from coordinate 7,877,641 downwards.
TATATGATCTTGGTGAGATCAACTTCCACCCAGTTTTTTCTACTCATGCTCTCTGGTGAATAACAAAACAATCTGCCGAATTTGCCCCCCAGACAGTCTCATTTCCTGAGTTAATTTCCTCATTCTGTGCTGTTGAACTCCCTTGACGCACTATGAATCAGGTACATCAGTTGTCTAAGTTAGGAAAAATTAGAAACGGTATTATATTTTTTTTTTCTTCTGTGAGACGGTGATGCTAACAGGAATAGTAGAACAAAAACTTTATTGTTGTTTTACCATGTCGATTGTCAATACAGAGTTCCCCATTTGGTAACAATTTCTTTTAAGGTGACATAGTTACACATTACTGCATGTACTTACTATAGTAATAACAGTAAATTATGCATAATTACAAGTAACTAACCCTAAACCAAACTCTAACCCTAACTCTATAGTAAGTACATGTAGTTAATCAGTATTATTCACTACTTATTTGAGTAAGTCAAGGTGACGTAGTTACATTGTGTAACCCCCATTCAAATTCAAATCATGATTCCAATTCCTATCCTTAAAGGAATACTCCACTTTTTTTTTAAAAATAAGCTCATTTTCCAACTCCCCTATAATAATATAATAAACTTTATTTTCTATAGCGCCTTTAAAAGTAGCATCTCAAAGCGCTTCACAGAAGAAAAAAAGAAAACATACAATTATACAAACAATACTTTAAAATAAAGTTAGGAAAAACCCTAGAGTTAAACAGGTGAGTTTTACCATTTTTGAATCCATTCATCCAATCTTCGGGTCTGGCGGTACCACTTTTAGCATAGCTTAGCATAGTTCATTGAATCTGATGAGACCAATATTTATTCAATATTTTTCCTATTTAAACTTGACTCTTCTGTAGTTACATCGTGTACTAAGACGGAAAATGAAAAGTTGCGATTTTCTAGGCCGATATGGCTAGGAACTATTCTCTCATTCCTGTGTAATAATCAAGGAACTTTGCTGCCGTACCATGGGTGCAGCAGGTGCAATGATATTGCGCAGCGACTGTGACCCCGTCTGCACAGGAAGCGTGCCTTGCAACCATGGAGACTTTTGAGAGAGATGCTGCATATTATCATTGCACCTGCTGCACCCATGGTACGGCAGCAAAGTTTCTTGATTATTACGCCGGAATGAGAGTATAGTTCCTAGCCATATCAGCCTAGAAAATCGCAACTTTTAATTTTCCGTCGGTCTTAGTACACAGTGACTACAGAAGAGTCAAGTTTTAAATAGGAAAAATATTGAAACTCTTTGGTCATTTTTGAGCGAGATGCTAACGGTCTAATCAGATTCAATGAACTATGCTAAGCTATGCTAAAAGTGGTACCGCCAGACCCAGAGATCAGCTGAATGGATTCGAAAACGGTAAAACTCAACTGTTTAACTCTAGCCGAGTTGGAAAATTAGCCTATTTTCAAAAAAAGTGGAGTGTTCCTTTAAGCATGGGCAATATTAGTGGGATTTCCCCCCAAACCCCGCCCCACAGCTGATTTCATTGGTCAACTCAATCACCTGGTCACCTGGTAAGAAAAGTTCTGACTTCATGGATTCAGTTTAAATTTCAGAAAAATAATGGGCCCTATTTTAACGATCTAAGCTCATGGTCTGAAGCACATGGCGCAGGTGTACTTAGGGCGTTTTTGAATCCACTTTTGCAAGTTTAACAATGGAAAAAATGGTCGGTGCGCCCGGCGCATGGTCTAAAAGGGATGTACCTATTCTCTTAATGAGTCATGGGTGTGTTTTGGGCGTAACCTGCAATAAACCAATCAGAGTCTCATCTCCCATTCCCTTTAAGCCCGGGATACACTGCATGATTTTTGGCTGTCTAAGATGAAAGATTGGCATTGTGAAACAATCGTGGCTATTTCTGTGATCGTGGCTCTTAATCGGTCCTCCTATGTCATACAGTGAGAGTGGTACAAAGACGGCTGTTTTCAGAAATTCAGCATGATCAATGCACAGTGTGTTTGCTGCTACAACCTACATCTACTGACCAGCCACTAAAAATGTGAAATGAAATCAACGTGACATGGCGCTAAAACATAAAACTGCTTACCTCAAGCTCTTTTCCCTTCTTCTATAGCCGCTTGTTTTTTTGTTTTTTTTTTCAGCACACATAAAAACTACAACTGCCAAAATGTGATTCAACATGGTCTTTTGGTTAACCACTAGCGCATGCTGATGACATATTATTCTTCTATAGAGACTTGCATCGTAGCCTACGAGTCAATAGGTGTCATCATCGTACAGTCTATATGCATGTCGTAAACAAGTTTAATAGATCCATGTCGCACTGTGTGATAATCGTAAAGGACTGCTAACATTGTGCAGTGTATTCAGGGCTTTAAAAGCCAGGTGCGCTCGCACCATGGCTGATTCACTATTTACATGGCGGAATATAGACACCCTCAACCTGACAAGTCGGTTTAAATCAGAGGTGGGGAACGTTGATCCTGGAGGGCCATTGTCCTGCAGAGTTTAGCTCCAATCCTGAAGAAAACACTCACCTGCCTGAAACTTTAGTAATCCTGAACACCTTGATTAGCTTCAGGTGTGTTTTCTTCAGGGTTGGAGCTAAACTCTGCAGGACAATGGCCCTCCAGGATCAACGTTCCCCACCCCTGGTTTAAATACATGTGTGTATTTCCACGATTGGTCAAATAATTAGCCAATTTCATTCAACATTACTGCAAATAGGTAATACTGATACATGCAATCACTATCCATTATGACACGTAGGCATTTTTATCTTTATGTACACAATAATAATATTTTACATTGTAATCCTTTTATTTTTAATATTTGGCATGTTTGTGTGTGTATGTGCGTTGTGCACCTGCCTATAGGCGCATATTACTAACGCGGCCTTTAAATAACAAAAATAAATTAATTAATACTGCTCCGTTAACTTTAGACCAGGTTTTTGTTGGTCAATGGCGCAGTCCTTTTCAGTTGCCTCAAAATAGCAACACGCCAACAATGCACCTGAACACACCTCGTTTCAGACCAGCACACCCATGGGTGAACAGATGGGCACGAGTGCATTTACTATTTAAAAAATGTAGCGCAGGACGTGAAAATGATAACTGCGTAGGGCTGAAACTAGCAAAAAACACTAGTGTATGATAGGGCCCAGTGAATGGTTTCACTTGCGACAAACAGTAATGCTATCTATCAGGATGTGCTACCAATGCTATACAAAGTTTAAGGTTAGGGTTTAGGTTAGGGTTAATCAGAGCAATTAATTGGCAATCAGAGCTGTGACTGACATGACCAGTGAAATCTTTAGAATCAGGTTTGAGGTTAACTGGATTGTGATTAAATTCAAACTGATCTCACAGAAAAATGTAACAATGTTATGAGGTGGTGCTTTTTGTATGAATTCATACAATGTGAATTGTACAAAAACGTACAATTACTAGAAAACAGTAAGCATGAAGGTTCGCTCCTTAACATAACCATCAATGGGGCATAAGCAGATCATTTGAAATTTACAAATGGGATCGTACAAATTAATCACCAATTTGCCAAAACACAAAATAGTTACAAATTTCAACACAATTGTGTTGGCAATTTTATGGTCAGACTTTGTAACAAATAATATGACGTCACACTCTGTGGCATCTTTTTTAAAAACACAATTCAACATATAATGCATCCAAAATGTTAAACTATACATTTTATTCCACTTTATAGCAAGGCCTTAATTCAGCTGAGAGGTCACGCCGTGACGTATCAATCTTATATTGATCACACAACATGAGTTCACAAAACTTGAACTTTGGAACCAGTGAAATTCACAAAAAAATGTTTCCCGTCTTCATTCGCATGCTTATGAATGGAAGTCAATAGAACGAAAAGTGTATTGTGACAACTCCCTTTGTAGCAAAGCTATAGCATAACTAACAACCACAATTACTGAATGTTTTATTTTGTAGTTATGTAATAAATTAGGTCAATTTACCTTTTATTTAACTTTTTAACTTTAATTGTATAAAATTATACTAAACTTATCTAACCATTTTCATTAGTACATTTTCTAAAAATAAATAAATAAATAGATGCATACATAAAAATAATGCATGACCAAGGTTGTTTCTGATGTTTAGATGGCACGCTTCATATCAATCTTGCATACTACAGTTGTAAATTGCTATTAGCCTATATAATGATATACATTTCACGAAAAGTGTGGGTGATGGACATGAACATGACAGCTTTACAAAGCTTTCATCAGCTATAGGCAAGGTTTAGTTTAACAAAACTATGTTCTAGTGCAGTTTTTTCCATTTTATTAAGTAAGCTCTTTTCAAGCTACATCCACAAAACATTGTGATTATTAATCAGATTTTTAGATGCCAAATTGTGCATTTTTATGGTTTCTTTAGAGCACGGGCCCTTGATTGCGACATTTGGCTTCCCTGTTGTGCTGCAGGCACATTTTAAAAAGTTTGCCAATGTTACAGTCTCTGTTTGACTTATACACATTCACAACTGACATATGTTGCACTAGAAAACCCCCTCAAAACTCTTTCATGGTTAAATGATTTGATGTGATTTCTACATTATTATTGTACAAAGCCGATTCCAAAAAAGTTGGGACACTGTAAAAATTGTGAATAAAAACAGAATGCAATGATGTGGAAGTTTCAAATTTCAATATTTTATTCAGAATACAACATAGATGACATATCAAATGTTTAAGAAAATGTATCATTTTAAGGGATAAAGAAGTTGATTTTAAATTTCATGGCATCAACACATCTCAAAAAAGTTGGGACAAGGCCAGGTTTACCACTGTGTGGCATCCCCTCTTCTTTTTATAACAGTCTGCAAACGTCTGGGGACTGAGAAGACAAGTTGCTCAAGTTTAGGAATAGGAATGTTGTCCCATTCTTGTCTAATACAGGCTTCTAGTTGCTCAACTGTCTTAGGTCTTCTTTGTCGCATCTTCCTCTTTATGATGCGCCAAATGTTTTCTATGGGTGAAAGATCTGGACTGCAGGCTGCCCATTTCAGTACCCGGATCCTTCTTCTACGCAGACATGATGTTGTAATTGATGCAGTATGTGGTCTGGCATTGTCATGTTGGAAAATGCAAGGTCTTCCCTGAAAGAGACGACGTCTGGATGGGAGCATATGTTGTTCTAGAACTTGGATATACCTTTCAGCATTGATGGTGCCTTTCCAGATGTGTAAGCTGCCCATGCCACACGCACTCATGCAACCCCATACCATCAGAGATGCAGGCTTCTGAACTGAGCGCTGATAACAACTTGGGTTGTCCTTGTCCTCTTTAGTCCGGATGACATAGCGTCCCAGTTTTCCAAAAAGAACTTCAAATTTTGATTCGTCTGACCACAGAACAGTTTTCCACTTCGCCACAGTCCATTTTAAATGAACCTTGGCCCAGAGAAAACGCCTGCGCTTCTGGATCATGTTTAGATATGGCTTCTTTTTTGACCTATAGAGTTTTAGCCGGCAACGGCGAATGGCACGGTGGATTGTGTTCACCGACAATGTTTTCTGGAAGTATTCCTGAGCCCATGTTGTGATTTCCATTACAGTAGCATTCCTGTATGTGATGCAGTGCCGTCTAAGGGCCCGAAGATCACGGGCATCCAGTGTGGTTTTCCGGCCTTGACCCTTATGCACAGAGATTGTTCCAGATTCTCTGAATCTTTGGATGATATTATGCACTGTAGATGATGATAACTTCAAACTCTTTGCAATTTTTCTATGAGAAACTCCTTTCTGATATTGCTCCACTATTTTTCATCACAGCATTGGGGGAATTGGTGATCCTCTGCCCATCTTGACTTCTGAGAGACACTGCCACTTTGAGAGACTCTTTTTATACCCCATCATGTTGCCAATTGACCTAATAAGTTGCAAATTGGTCCTCCAGCTGTTCCTTATATGTATATTTAACTTTTCCGACCTCTTATTGCTACCTGTTCCAACTTTTTTGGAATGTGTAGCTCTCATGAAATCCAAAATGAGACAATATTTGGCATGACATTTCAAAATGTCTCACTTTCAACATTTGATATGTTATCTATATTCTATTGTGAATAAAATATAAGTTTATGAGATTTGTAAATTATTGCATTCCTTTTTTATTCACAATTTGTTCAGTGTCCCAACTTTTTTGGAATCGGGTTTGTACATCAATATGTCAGTGTTTGTATGCGAGTGCATTCTCTTTTAGCACCTTGTGTTGTTTCTTCTTGTGATATGGGGTATGTGAGAGGTTTTTTCATGTTCATGTCTACTCTCTATATTCTGGGAAGATTTTTTAAAAGGGTAAACTTTTATCTAATGTATACACGCATCAGTTTGGCTCATCTTTGTGAAAGATGCTGCTCCCTTCAGTGTTCAGGCTGAGCTGCAGAAATGACTGATTATCATTAATCACTCCTGTTACTTGAGAAACACTTGACAGAGCTCAAGTGGCCTCTTACATGAAACCATAAACCTCTTAATTGTTGATTATAAGACCATGAAAAAAAAAAAAAAAGATGTATCATCAGTTTCCCTGCTTGTTTGAATAAAAACTGGCAGGCAAACAGACTTATTCTTGCAAAATATGTGAAGGAAAAAAACAAGACTTTCGTAATAATAAACTAAAAAGACAAACAATTAGGTAAACGCCTCAAAAACAATAACAAAACAAATCCTGTCGTTCCCCATACTGACGGAAACCGTTCATCTTCACGAACAAAACTTGAGTTGTAGGACATCGAAACATAGGAAGCAACCCGGTCAAAGTGACAGACATCCCGTCCATCCAATCAAAAGCCGAGTTCTCCAACCTGACCTCCAATGAGAAGAGAGACGAAGGGCGGGACTTCCTGCTGGTGACGCAGTTGGCGAAGTGGAAGCCCCGCCGTCAATCAAATTAGGAAAAAAACAAACTGGACTAAAGCGAGCGCAGGCACCGATTAAAATAATCATGCTCGGAGTGTAATTAAACGCAGACATCAGTCTTCTTTACAGAACTCACGTAATGACCGGTACGTAGGATTTGGAGAGCGTGAGAATGGTGGCTTTGAATCTTTGTGCAGGCTATGTTCATGCTAAGCTAGGCTAACGCTAGCAGGCGGGTGAATCTGAGAGAGTTTAAGATCCGCGCAGGAAATAAATACAGAGCTCAAGTGATCTATAAAGCAACAAAACGCCTCTATTGTGCGCGATGAAGCCGTGTGTGCAGCAGGCGCGCGGTGTAGACGGGCTCTAACAGCTGTTTTGTGTTGTTGTGTGTTGAAGCGCCTGAAGGGCCAGTGAAAGCGGGAGTCATGGCGGACAGCAGCAGCGCTCAGGACGGCGGCGGCGCGGATCAGGTAAATCACATCAAATCCTCTCCTCTCTTATTCTCTAATGCATGTGCTTTAGTGAAGTTTTCACTTTGTTCTGTTAAAACACTGGTACTTCCTGTGTGGCCACCCCCTTTCATGTATTAAACCCGCCCATCGTCAGGACGGACAGCCCTCGCCGCTCGCCCTGCTCGCCGCCACTTGCACCGGCCTCGGTTCGCCCGCCCCCGGAGCAGAGAACGGGGCAAACTCGAATAATGCTGCTGGGGTGGTAAGTCTGCAACTACTGATGTATCACCTTTATTCGACCTTACCGTGGTTTGAGTGTGAACTAGGGCTTGTTTACTTTGAGTGAGTGCGTGTTTACTCCCCAAACTTAAAGCGCAGGATATAGAGAAGCACTGATCTAGTGAGTTTAGACTGAATACATTATAGTGTGGTTCACTCACAGTGCATCTCGTTCTTACCAGGAATTATTCACAGGAAGGCCAATCATATTCACAGCTATTCACAGCTATTCACAGACCAGACTGACCAATCATAGTTTTTGTTTTACTTGCTTATTTGTTTATATCAGACCAACATGGAAAAAGTCAAATAATGGGCTGTGTCATTTAATTTTCACAGAAAGCAAAACTGTGAGAGATTCATGTAGCAGTGTTAATTTTGACCGCAAATATTGATGTTAGATTTAGTCATAGTCTTTCGACTAAAATGACATATAGTTTTCGTCATATTTTAGTAATCGGAAATTGTTTTAGTCTAGTTTTAGTTGACTAAAATCTAATTTAGCTAAATTGTAATGCATTAAGTAAGCATTTCTCTAACACTACACAGATCCAAAACACTGACATACATCTGATATTCTCCAAACTGTTTATGTTCACTTAAAGGGTTAGTTCACCCAAAAATGAAAATTCTGTCATTTAATTACTCACCCTCATGTCGTTTCACACCCGTAAGACCTTCGTTCATCTTCAGAAAGCAAATTGAGATATTTTTGTTGAAATCCAATGACTCAGTGAGGCCTCCATAGCCAGCAATGACATTTCCTCTCTCAAGATCCATTAATGTACTAAAAACATATTTAAATCGGTTCATATGAGTACAGTGGTTCAATATTAATATTATAAAGCGACGAGAATATTTTTGGAGTCCCACAAAAACAAAATAAGGACTTGTATAGTGATGGCCGATTTCAAAACACTGCTTCAGGAAGCATCGGAGCGTTATGAATCGGCGTGTCGAATCACGATTCGTGATTTCAGCAGTTTGACACGCGATCCGAATCATCATTCAACACAGAAGAATCATAACACTCTGAAGCTTCCTGAAGCAGTGTTTTGAAATCGGCCATCACTATACAAGTCGTTATTTTGTTTTTTTGGCGCTCCAAAAAAATTCTCGTCGCTTTATAATAGTAATATTGAACCACTGTACTCACATGAACTGATTTAAATATGTTTTTAGTACATTAATGGATCTTGAGAGAGGAAATGTGAAGATTTTGCGTCCTGAAGATTAACGAAGGTCTTTCGGGTGTGGAACGGCATGAGGGTGAGTAATAAATGACAGAATTTTCATTTTTGGGTGAACTAAACCTTTAAGACAACCAACTGTTCTTTACACACCAAAACGGACGGTTTTTGACCGTTCAAGTGCAAAAAGATACGAAAGGGCTCCATTCAGTACTTGCCAGGCATCAACACACTTATCATTGAGGTACTGTTACAGTTTTTGTTTAAAATTTTGATTAGATTTGATTTTTAGTTTTTCTGCTTTTTATTGTAGTTTTAGTAATTTTTTGTGTTTGTCTTTTAGTTTTTGCTTTTAAATGTCTATATAGTTTATTTATGTTTTAGTTATTTTAGTACACCAGGTTAAGCTAAAGCTTGAAAACTAGATGAAATAAAATAAGTTTACATTTTTATGTATTTATTTTTTTAATTTCAGTTAACGTTTATTTCAAGTAATGAAGATTGTTTTTTATGGTTTTAGGTTTAGTTAATTATAATAACCCTTATACCTGTAAAATAAATTGATTAATGTGTTAAATAATGTTGTTAGTCTTTCCTTCCAGTGACAAGATACAGTAGTTTTACTATGAATTAAATAGAAATTAAATTAAATACAGTTTATTGTGTAAACAAAATAACAATAATGATTAATAATTATAAACCAGACTCTTATTCTGAAATGTCTGCAGTCTACACTGTAGCAGGCTGCTCATTTAAGTTCAGATGAGTGAGATAAAATATGCATTCTTACAACCGTCTAAACTTATGACCATATAAACATTGTGTAGTAAGCATTGTCATCAACATTTATCAACATTAGCAATCGCTTGGCATAAATGTGTGCTATTCGTTAATTGTGAAGCAGTCTGAAGCGCTGCCGGACGAGCCTGTAGAGCGCACAACAGCGCCGCGTTTTCCCGCGGTTAGATCAGTACATTACACTTCAAATGTGCGCATCTTCCACACAGGACAGCAGTCTGACTGGATATCTTCCCAAATCGTCCCTCTCTTTCGTTTTCGTCTCGTTTTTATTTGTTGATGAAAATTAGAGTAGATTTTAGTCATAGTTTTAGTCATTCAAAACGCATTTTTATTTAGTTTTCGTCCGTGAAAAAATGTAATTGACAAAAATTATCACAAATTATTCGTCAATGAAATTAACACTATACATAAACACACACTTTTTTAAAAGAAAATTAGTACTTATTCAGCAAGGATGGATTGTAATTGCAATTAATCAAAAGTGATGACAAATACTGCTATGTGTTCTGAAGGATCATGTGACACTGAAGACTGGTAGTAATGATGCTGAAAATTCAGCCTTGTTCACAGGAATAAATTATATTTTACTATATATTCACAGAAAATATGTTTTAAATTGTAATAATATTTCAGAATATTAGTTTTACTGTGTTTTTGTTCAAACAAATGCACGCTTGTTGACAAAAAAAAAATACTCTGGAAACTTTCTTTAGACCAATTTTCACTTGTGAAAAATTAAATATAGCATGTACCTTGATTAATGGCAGTTTCACAGCTGTACAGAAAAATGGAAGAAATGATTGGGTATTTTTGTAGCATTTATGTTTGTCCCGCCAGAAGTAATAAGTACTGATTATTTAAAGCAGAACTTTGACTTGGATAAGATTAGTTCATAGATAAGATTAGTTGACACAGTTTTGATTAGTTCACCTTTCTGTAGAGTGCACACATTTAACTTTTACGCCTGCTGATGTAATTTTTTTTGTATGTGCATCAGGTGGCCAATGAATGGACTGGGACCAATAAATATCTAGTGACTTAAAGAAGCGAGAATATACAAACAATTAATCATGAGACAATACACATGAAGTGAAGTGAAAGTGTGGTGAAAATGTTCAAGCTAGTACACAAATGCAGATATTGGCACAATAGTGTTGTCAAAAGTACCAACTTTGACACCAAGTCTGTACTGGAATTTTAAAAATGTGACACTTTGAGCGCTGTTGAGTAGATTCGTAAACGCCTCTTATTGGTCATTGTGTTCACACGCACATCAGACATGTCTGTGATTGGCTACAATGAACAACGCTTCAAAAACCTGTTGTAAATAGACATCTTTGACACTCTTCATCGAGCGCTTACACAGATACACGCGGGAGAGTTTGAAAGCAACTCCGCTGATAGACTTCTGCTTTCAAAACACTTTCAAATTCAGACACTTCTGTGTGCTTTCAAACGCTCACATGTGTTGATCATTGTAGCCAATCACAGACATATCTGTTGAGTGCATGAACACAATGGCCAATCAGGTGTTTACGAATCCGCCCAACAGCGCTCAAATCGTCACATTTTTAAAATTTCAGTACCAACTTGGTATCGAAGTCGGTACTTTTGACAACACTAAGCACAACCAAATGTTGTTTTCCATCGATAAGAGACTTAATCCAGTGATGAAAAACGTCCATAATAAATCCAAATTCACAAATTCCACTCTATTTTATTGTATTTGAAACTCACTGAGCCTTTTCCCCATTTCATTGAATTTTTTCTTGCAATTTAGTTAATTATTGCTATATTAGCAGAGAATTGGATTCCTTTGAGGGTCACATGATACCTTTCAGTGTTTCAGACCAAATTCTAACTATTCTCTTACATAGGATGGGTTTGCCCATGTTTTGCATTAGTCACCATAGTAACAGCAAGATATTTTACGGTGTACGTGCAATGTTGTGGCATCACTTTGAATATTTTTTTCTTATGTGAAACTATTTTGTTTCCCTCCCCAGAACGCAGACCTCTCAGTGCAGTTAACAGGGTCGTCTGAAAGGTGGGAGGCGGTAAAGGACGACTCGGGCGTCCTGCATCTCCCGGGCACGGGTATCGTCACGTCCAACGGACAGTATGTTCTTCCTCTCCAGAGCCTCCAGGGTCTCCAGAGCCAGCCCATCTTACTCACGTCAGGGACCGACACGTCTGCCGGCGCAGTGCCTAACATCCAATACCAAGTCATCCCTCAGGTGCAGACGGCCGACGGGCAGCTGGGATTCTCTGCCTCTGCCGTCGAGGGGGGCTCGATGGCGCAGGACGCCGCAGGGCAGATCCAGATCCTCCCAGACGGCACCCAGACTATCAGCGTCACGGGGACGACGGCAGCCGACGTTATCCGCAACAGTCAGCACCTCATGACCCAGTCTGGCCAAGTGCACCAGATGTCTCTGGGAAGCTCCGCCTTCAGCAGTCAGGGTCAGGTGGTCACTAACGTGCCTCTGGGTTTGCCTGGTAACATTACCTTTGTGCCCATAAACAGCGTGGATCTGGACTCTCTCGGGCTCTCGGGGGCCCAGCCAATAGCGACCGGCGTCACGGCTGACGGACAGCTGATCATGACCAATCAGAGCGTGGAGAACTCTGAAGGCTCGGAGAAAGCAGGGGAACAGCAGCAGACGCTCAACTCAAATGCAGACATGTTTGTGCCTACCACATCTTCAGCATCCTCCTCGTCCTCACAGCAGCAGGCCAGCACGATAGACGGCACGGGAGTGTTGACGCAGCCTGTGGCGGGAGAGCAGGGAGACGGATCGGGCTACCTCAGTCAGGGCACGGTGCAGGTGTCGGGAGGGCAGCAGGTCATCCAGTTACAGCAGCTGCCCTTGCAGACCGGTGATGGTCAGGTGTCTGCACAGGCCCAGCAGTCTCTGCAGAACATCCAGCTCATCAACCCAGGAACATTCCTCATCCAGGCCCAAACCGTCACACCGTCAGGACAGATACAGTGGCAGACCTTCCAGGTATGTAGCTATAATAATAAAAAATATTTAATTGTAAAGCACTTTTATAAACAACTCAAAGTGCTTCACAAGCATAAAAACAAATATTGGGAAAGACAATTTCACACAATATCAATATAAAAATATTCGAAAACGACTATAAAAGGTTCACAATGTAAAATAAAGAAATGGGCAATACAGTTTCACCCCAAAATCAATATAAAATGCTCAAAAAAAACTATAAGAGGATCAGGAAATAAAATAAAAACTTACACACAACGTCACACAACATTGTTATACTCATAAGCAACTTTAAAAAAAGATATGCCTTAACCTGTCTTTTAAAAATATGAATGCTAGTAGCCTCTTCCACTTCATTTGGTAGACAATTTCAAATGTTTGGAGCATAGTGGCTAAAAGAAGTACCACTGGATCCAGATTGCTTATGATTTACTGTATAATGTGCCAAAAGACCAGCACTAGAGGATCTTAAACTATGATTTGTCTCAACAGACAGGAAATAAGGTGAAATAAGGTGCAGGATTATGCAGTGTTTAATAAACTAGTAAAAGAAAATCAATCCTTTGGTTATAAATCATTTGTAACGGATTTGTTTAAATTACAGTTTTAGGGTTGGGAATTAAGCTTTTTTTTTTTTTTTTGAAATGCAGTAAAGAAAGTCTACAAAATGTCAAAAATACATTTTTAATTTTGAGATTGGTTACTGTTGGTTTCAATTTTACCACCGTGACTTACAATGTGACAATGTAGGAATGCAGACAGGCTCTTTTAAATAACTATTTTTAAATTGTCTCATAACACTGAATGCTTAAAGGGATAGTTCACCCAAAAATGAAAATTGTCATCATTTACTCATCCTCATGTCATTCCAAATACATAAGACTTTGGTTCATCTTCAAAACCCAAATTAAGATCATTTTTAATGAAATGAAAGTCCAGGTAACCAGAACTTAAAAGTGAAATGAAGGTGTTGTAAAACGAATCCATATGAATTGAGCGGTTTAATCCATCTTCTGAAGAGATATGAAAGCTGTATAAACGGATTTAATTTAGTTATCACGTTACTTAATCACTTGCTTAAACAACACAAAATAGGAGTCGTTTTAAAGCCTAGAAGCTTGGGTTTACAGTGAATATAAGGAATATGACCATCACTTAACAAGTGCTTTTAAATTTGCTGACATTAGAAGTACTCTGTTTTCATAGCATGAAAAAATAACTGCTTTACATGAAAATGTGATCTGTAAAATTATCATACATAACAGATAGACTTGTCATGTATCATTGAAAAGGTCTCAACAAGCAGAATACGAAAAGCATATTTGTTTTAATTACAGACCAAAGTATTTGTATGAAAAATTGCTGTCGATGCATGTGTAAACAGTATACACATGTTTTTGCGCCACGTTTCGGTTTGTAACTTTACAAAACATTAGTAAACCATAGTAGATCACATATCTATTGAGAGCAGGTTGTCTTGAACACAACATAAGACAACAATGCGTAGATCACGGAGTGACATGACATGCTGCTTGGCTAAAGATATAGGACATCCGGGATCTGATCACGATCATGACGCAATGTTTTCAAATGTCATTTGAAAGTTCAACCAATTGAAACTGGATCTCAGGTGTAGCGGGTGGGTATAGTGTGTAGAGACCAGTCGGACACTGTTTTACAGCTGGAGCGTATTTGGATTGGTTTGATCACTCAGATTGATAGGTCTTGATTTACCATGCGCCATAGAATAGGAGGTGAAACAGTGCTGGAAGATCATCACTTATCAACCAGGATCTTATTAATTGTTCATTCTATGTACTTTTATTGTGGCGTTTACACAAGTAGTCTTTATGTTCAGTAAAATGACTTGTTTTGAGGGTTATTTGGACCCTTGGCTAATTATGTTTTAAAATAAATGGCTAGCCTTTCTAATCCATTGCATGGCGTTAAGACATTAATATACTTAGAATACTTAACTATGGCATGCTTGCTTCATTTTTTTCTTGTGTGTCTGCTGCACAAATTTTGCACATGAGCCGCACGCACCTCAAAACTATCGACCATCAATATGTTTTATCGATTAAATTATCAACAAGTAATGGATCGTCCATTAATCGTTAGAATCCCTAGTTTGGAATAACATGAGGGTGAGTAAATAATGTCAGAATTTTCATTTTTGTGTTACCTTTTTAGCTTTACCATATTCTGCTGTTAAAAATGTTAGCAAAAATAGTTGTATTTTTATCATTATAATTATATAAACATTCCACTACTCTGTTCTCCTGTTCCAATCTGTCCCTGCAGGTGCAAGGAGTACAGAATCTCCAGAACCTTCAGCTCCAGACAGCTCCAACTCAGCAGATCACTCTTGCCCCGGTGCAAACACTGTCTCTGGGTCAGGGCGGTACACCAGTCAGCCTGACCTCAGGACAGATGCCTAACCTGCAGTCGGTGACGGTTAACACTGTGGGCCAGGCAGGCATTCAGTTCCAGCAGTCCGAGGACACAGACAGCACTGGAGGTACAGCAGCTGGTGCTTCAGGAAGGGTGATGAAAATGTCTGTAGTAAGCCTATTACTCAGGATAGGGGTTCCCAATCCTGGTCCCAAATTACACTGCTCATTTTTGATGTCTCTCTTTTCTGACACACTTATTTGAGATCTTGGAGCAGGGGTGTCCAGACTCTGTCCTGGAGGGCCACTGTCCTGCAGAGTTTACCTCCAGCTTGCCTCAACACACCTGCCTGGAAGTTGCTAGCATGTGTAGTAAGACCTTGGTTAGTTGGTTCAGGTGTGTTTAATTGGGGTTGGAACTCAACTTTGCAGGACAGTGGCCCTCCAGGAGCAGGACTGTACACCCCTGTCTTGGAGTCTTTACTAACGAGCTGTTGAGTTGAATCTGGTGTGTTTGATTAGGGAGACATCAAAAAGGTGCAGTGCTGGGGTTCCTCCAGGACCAGAGTTGAGAACCACTGATTTAGGGAAGAAAAACATGGTAGATAAATGCAGGGCCCTATGAAATCTGTTTCATTCTTTTCTAATTTCTTTTTCTAATTTAATTAGTCTGGGTTCTGTTTTAATGTTCATTGATTACGATTTGTGAAATTAATCAAATTAAATTAATAAAACAATTGAATAATGCATTAAATTATTAACAATTGTAGTGTCCTCTGAAACGTTTTATTTATTTTGTTTCAGAAATTCTGTGTCTTCTGTTTGAAATGAAATATTTTAAATTGTAATTGAATAAAATTTTAATATTATTAATATAATATTAAATGTAATAATATTAATAAAATTTGATATTTTGTGGTATTTAATGGTTTAAACTCTATTATTATTATTGTTATGACTTTATGAAGTACATTTTAATGTACAATAGTAATATATTTCTGTTATGATTTCTTCAAGTTAAATGAAAGTTTTATTTTGATGTTTCTATGTGTTTCTATGTGCATCTAACAATAGTTTTATCAAATAAAATGGTAAAATGCTCATAAAATTCATATAGAGTGTCCTCATATAAGCCGCGTTTCCACCGCAGGAACTTTCTCCAGGAACTAGGGACTTTGAGTTGGTACTCTGCGTATTTCGACCGCAGGAACCAGGGTCTGAATGAAATTCCGGGTAAAAATTTCCCCCTCAGAAAGTCCCTGCTCACGTGGTGGTACTTTTTCAAAATTCAGGAAATTTAAGAGGTGGGACTTGGGTGCTGAACATGTTGATTGGTTTAGTTCATGCAGCATTTTGATTGGTTGACTCCATGTAGCATTTTATTTCAACCACCAATTTTAAAAGTCTGTTGTGGTGCATGCAGTATGAGTTGTTTGCTATTCGAATCAATGAAGTTTAAAAATTATGGCCGATGGACCGACGACAAAATTCAGGCTTTATTAAGCTTATATGCATAGGACGAAATCCAGCGGGAACTGGAAAGTTGCGCGCAGTCTAGGGCTGCACAATTTATCACAATTTTATCACACACGATTTGGCAAAGGCTGCGATTATCTTATGCGCAGCTTGTCAGAGCTGTACGGCTCTGTGATCAGTAGTAAATGCTTCTCCATCTGAAATGCGCATCATTCCAGGAAATCCCATACTATCGCTGTAGCTGAGTAATAGACTAATAAACACACGACTGCCTTATTCTGTGTAAGAAGCCACATCATCTCACAGAAGGATGCTCAACTGTCATTATGAAGTGAGTTTGAAGTAAAAACATGTAATTAAATGTTTGTTGGACAAGATGTTAATAAATGCTTCTCATGTCTGGAAAGATGTTTGACGCATGTTGCTTTTTCAAATGCACATTATAAACGATTCAAACTCGCAGTGCTTTCAGATGGATTAGCATTTGGAGCCATAGTTCATTGACAAGCCACGCATAAAAAAAATAATCGCAACTTTGTGATAAGCCAAATCGTTTAAGCGCGATTTCAATGTTTTTTTCTTCTAAACGTCCAAGTAATTGTGCAGCCCTAGCGCAGTCCTATGTCACTGGACGAATCTTCACGGTGCTTTAGACTGCAGTGAAAACAGGGAAAGAAGTTCCTGGGGAAAAAAGTTCCTCTGACAAATTGTTGTGGGTAATTTCGGTGGAAACGAGGCTATAGTGAGGCTGCAGACGCTGAAAACACCTCGAGCGCCACGCATGCTTCAGCATGTGTAGTAGACCAAACATGCGGTGCTCATTCACACAGAAACGCACAGAACAACCAGACTTTAAATTTCATGTTGGTTTTATATTCACACTTGTCCATATTGCTTTTTTTTTTTTTTTTTTTCTTTTAATTTATTCTTCAAATGCTTGCCAAATTCCGTGACATTCCACGTCACACTGTAAATTCCATTTTTATGAGTGGATTCTGTGATTCTGTAGTGTGTTCATGTAAATCTTAGGGCCCTATAGAGTAAACAAGGTAAAGAGTGACATTACAGAGGGAAGATGTGTTTAGCAGGTAAATATGCAGTGCTGTTAGTGTAACGCTGATCATACTATACTCTATAGATATTCAGATTAAGGAGGAGCCTGATTCGGAGGAGTGGCCTCTGGACAGTAGCTCTACGCTGAATGCCAATGACCTCTCTCACCTTCGTGTTCGTTTAGTGGAGGAGGAGATGGAGGGATTGAGCCAGGAGGGCAAACGTCTGCGCAGGGTCGCATGCACCTGCCCCAACTGCAAAGAGGGAGGTGGGAGGTGAGATCAAACTGCTGAGAGAACACATTTCCTTTAGCAGCTTATTTTGTTTTGAGACACAGTGAAATTTATATTCCTGTGTAATACAGACACCCTATGGTGTGTGTTTGACTACATGCCTTCATTACTGGATGTGAGTAATATATTTCCATTCTGACTGTACATTTCTAATTATATGTTGTAGGGGATCTAACATGGGCAAGAAGAAACAGCATGTGTGCCATATAGCTGGCTGCGGGAAGGTATACGGGAAGACGTCTCACTTGCGAGCTCACCTGCGCTGGCACTCGGGAGAGAGACCCTTTGTCTGCACCTGGATGTTTTGTGGGAAGAGGTTCACGCGCAGTGATGAATTACAGCGACACAGGAGAACACACACTGGTACTCTTCCCCTCTCTCTCTCACACACACACACACACACACAAGTTTCTCACTGCCTCTGTGACTACCTCTGTTTCCAAAACCTAGTTAGGTGCCTTGCTTACATAGGCAGCTACTGTCTAACACAACATCCTGACCAGTATAGAGTCTCGTTAGAGACTGATTTGGAACGGAGTTTGATGTTTGATGCAGCTGAAAATTTATGGCACACACACACATATATATATATATATATATATATATAATATATGGCCTAAAATTAAAGCACCAAATGAGAGTAAAAATCTATGTTTGTGAACAAACGTGAACTACGCCCTGTTCAGTTGACGGGTCAGTGCTTCATCATCACTAAAGTTTCAGCCTTTCCAACGTAAATATTCAAGCGCTGGAACACGCAAAAGGGAATTTGTTACTCGCGCGCTGTGTTGGAACTTTAACATCTGAAGCATATGACCTGAAAGCCACGTCTCTCAGACAGCGCATGAACTTGAGGTCTCTTTCATGCCTTCCTGCACTTAAAATTGTCAAAAAACACCTGTCTCGGCGAGTATCCTATTAATGTCAGTTATGTCTTAAGTGAACGTAAACACAAAACTCATGATCCATGTGTGCATTCAGTCTTAAAGTGACAGCATCCTAATAATCCTGCTACTGTCTGCATTTTTAATGTAAACGAAACAACAAAGGACAATCTAAAATGTTGGTGTCATTCTGCCTGTTTTTATGTCATTGCTAGTAAAAAATATTTTTGGCTGGTAAATTTTCAGTTACTGGCCATTGGCAGGTGTGGCAAAAAATTTGTTTTTGGCCCTAATAAATTATATATATATATATATATATATATATATATATATATATATATATATGTATATGTGTGTGTGTGTTATAACACAATAACATAAATTAGAATACTGAAATGCATCAATTTTCTTCCAACATCACCTGTAAAAAAAAAAATAAATAAATAAAAAACAACGAGCGCTTACACAGATACACACAGAGCATTTGAAAGCAGATGTTTGTCAGTGGATCCTTCTATCAGTGGAAATATTAGAGATCCGCTGATAGACGCCTGCTTTCAAACTATCTGTGGAAGCGCTCAGTGAAGAGCGTCAAAGATGTCTGTTTACAACATGTTTTTGAAGCGTTGATCATTGTAGCCAATCACAGACATGTCTGTTGAGTGCGTGAACACAGTGGCCAATCAGAGGTGTTTAAGAATCCGCTCAGCAGCGCTCAAAATGATAGGGACATACTGGTATCTTCATGTTTTCCAAATTTCAGTACCAACTTGGTACTTTTGACAACCCTACTCAGTACCCTGGGATTTTTTTTTTTTGGAAAGTATTGATTCCCCTTTATAATAAGTGTCTTTAACTACTATGTAGTAACATTTAAATGTATCATTTGATACAATGCACTCACTGTGTACGTACATGTTTTTACATTTACTTATATTTTAAATATACCTACATGTAATTACAGCTGTGATTAATTAACTACATTTGTAATGACACTGTTGACCTTCTCTTACCCCTTAACTCACCCTTAAACCTACCTATCCCACCAAACCTGTCCTAACCTTACCCGTATCCACCTCAATATCAGCACAAGTGTTTCACAATACAACATCAACACAAGAAGTACATTGTACCTAAAAATGAATTTATGAAAGCACATAGTAGTTAAAGACACTTAATATATAATATGTCCAAAGAATTTGTTTTATTTGCATTAAATTGATAAAAAGTGACAGATTTTGTTACAAAAATCCTACTTCAAATTCACATGTTAGAATGATTTCTGGAGGATCATGTGACACTGAAGACTGGAGTAATGATGCTGAAAATTCAGCTTTGTTCACAGGGATAAGTTAGATTTTGATGAATATTTAACAATATTACTGTTTTTACTATATTTTTGATCAAATACATGCAGCCTTGATGAGAATAAGAGACTTCTTTCAAAAACATATCATACCGACCCCAAATGTTTGAATGGTAGTGTACCTAGAAAATGCTGCCTTAGATTTGGGCTAAACAATGTTTTTTTTTGTTGTTTGTTTGTTTGTTTGTTTGTTTTTAAAAAAGATAAATTAGTATCTTAAATGAGCTTTTTAAGCAGGCTTCATGTAGGGAGCTCACTAGGTTTTGTAACCACTTTTTTCTGTTCTTTTTCTCATTTCTATATCATTTATGGTTTCACCATTATCAGGAGAGAAGAAGTTTGTGTGTTCAGAGTGTTCGAAGAGATTCATGCGCAGCGATCACCTGGCCAAGCACATAAAGACGCATCAGAACAAGAAGGGAGGCGGCGGAGCCGTGGTGGCCAGCGTGGGTGGGGCCATGTCCTCGGACAGCATCATCACGGCGGGCGGGACCACACTCATCCTCACCAACATCCAGCCCGGCACCATGCAGGGCCTCGCCACCGTCAACGCGACCGTCAACACCTCTAGCTCACAGGACCAGCTGACCACAGCCGAGATCCCTCTGCAGTTAGTCTCCGTGTCCGCCGGGGACGTGGCCGAGTGACCATGTGACGGCTGCGGAGACGACCCGTGAAGAGTCTTACAGGAGGAACGTTCTGCCGAGGTTCCGCCTCTTCCTGTACGACGTCACGCCCTCTTCTCCCGCAACCTCAGACTTCATTTTGACTACATCGATTCCACGCTCGCGCATATACCTTGCTTTTATACCTTTACATATTTACCCTCCTTTACGTAAATATGTACATTTACGTGAATGCATATATACACACACACATATATATATATTTTACAAATATAGAATTATTGGGGGATTTGTTCATCTTTTTATGGGGGAAGCATTATTTCTTGTTTTCACATACAACACTGAAATGCCTTATATTGTATTATAAGCTGTCGTGTACAAAGGCTGAGTTGTTCATGGGTGTCAAGCATCTGTTTCAGTGTGTACTTGTTGGAATGGGTATAATCGTGTTGTATAAAGAATGCAGCGCTGGTGACAAACGGGTGGCTGATGTTAAAGGAACAGTTTAGCCAAAAGTGAAAATTCTCACATTATTTCTTCCCCCTCCATTATGTCATTCCAAACATGTTTGCTTTCTCTGGAAAGAACTGTTTTTGAAGAATCTTTACACACAACAGTTAAAGGGTTAGTTCGCCCAAAAAAAATGAAATTTCTGTCATTAATTACTCGCCCTCATGTCGTTCCACACCTGAAAGACCTAAGGCCTAAGATATTTTTTGATGAAATCCGAGAGGTATATGACCCCTCCATAGACAGCAATATAATCAACGCTTTCAATGTCCAGAAAGGTTCTAAAGACAAATAGTCCATGTGACTACAGTGGTTCAACCTTAATGTTATGAAGTGACGAGAATACTTTTTGTGTGCAAAAATAACGACTTTATTCAACAATATCTTCTCCTCTGTGTCATTCTCCTACGCTGTCTACGTCGAGCGCTTCCGGGTTCTACGTCAGAACGCCGACTCGTTATTGGCCGGCTCCCGCGTCAGCATCACACGCATGTCGTGCTGCTCATGTGAACAGCGTCGGCCAATAATGAGTCGCCGTTCTGACGTAGAACCTGGAAGCGCTGCACTGTGTTTACAATGTGAACAGCATAGGACACTGACATTGAAGAGAATAAATTGTTGAATAAAGTTATTTTTGTTTTGTTTTTGCACACAAAAAGTATTGTCGTCGCTTCATAACATTAAGGTTGAACCACTGCAGTCACATGGACTATTTTTAACAATTGTACCTTTCTGGGCCTTGAAGGGTGCAATGACGTTGCTGCCTATGTGTGTTTCAGAAACCTCTCGGATTTCATCAAAAATATCTTAATTTGTGTTCCGAAGACAAACGAAGGTCTTACGGGTGTGGAACGACATGAGGGCGAGTAATTTAATTTTTGGGTGAACTAACCCTTTA
Source organism: Megalobrama amblycephala (assembly GCF_018812025.1). Taxonomy (NCBI): domain Eukaryota; kingdom Metazoa; phylum Chordata; class Actinopteri; order Cypriniformes; family Xenocyprididae; genus Megalobrama; species Megalobrama amblycephala. The sequence continues at coordinate 7,855,506 of NC_063049.1, read as the reverse complement.
ATCTTCAGAAGGGACAAATTCTCCATTTAAAAACAGCCAGTTTATGACTCAAGCACTTTATTCAAAATAATCTGAAATCATATTGTGTGAGAAATGGACCAAAAGTTAAGTTGCTATTCAGCATAAATCCCATCTGCCGCAGCTCGTTTACCGTTCGCCCTGTAACGTTTAGTGACTATATATGAGAACCTGATGTCAAAGACGTTGACTCTGCATTTTTGAATGTGGTCGTGAGCTTTGGGTGGATGGGAAGTTGCAAATCTGTTCCTCACACAAAGTTCCAGAAGATTGGGAATGCGGCGGCGTAGGTTTGAACTGCTTTTCAGGAAGCGGGGGAGCAAGTAATGGCAGAATTTCCATTTGCGGGCGAGCTCTTTCTTTCATTGTAATTCTAGGTCGTAAGTGATATTCGTGGTGTGAGTTCTCCATACAAGGAGGAAGATGTAAAAAAAAAGAGAACTTTAGAAAGAAGCCTGCCATTTTGCTGTTGGGAGTCATGAAGGTGTCCAATAGTGTCTTTAAATGTCTCTGATGCTCCTCATGAAAATGCATTTGTTTTCTTTTATGTGCTTTTATTTTGTGTAGGTAAACCCCGGCCCGACAAACGGGGCAAATATGAAACAATCATGTAATTAAAAGCATTTTATGTACCGTAATTCTCAAACCTCTTGGAGTTGATCAGATCTTTCAATATGAATTTGTTGTGAAATGAAGTCTTTTTTGAGCAAAAAGATATTTATATACATTGTAATCTGGATTTGTGGTGCTTTTCTAAGGAAAAACTCCCTTCGGCTTTACTTTTTTAAAGGACTGGACTGTAATCAGCATCAAGAATCATTTGTATGAAATGAATCGGTTTGTAGTTTGCCAAAATGAATTCGCACTCTTTGATAAAATAGAGAGAAAAACTGTTGGTTTATGTCTGATGGTTTGCAGCATTAATATGTACAACTGTGTTTCAGGACCAAAAGAGCCGCTCACAGTCTCGGCGCTGTGTCAAAATCACAGCCTACAGGGACGTGTTAGATGACGTTAAACAACCAAAAGCTTTGCGGGACAGTATCTGTTCACGGTGGTTATCGTGTAGGTTTTGAGCTCCCTCTCCATATGCTTACTGTAGCCGTGAGTCTCAGACACCTTTATTCAAAGGGAGGGATTGTCCTCGCAAGAGTTTGATAATGAACATTTGTAGGAGTTTTTTTTGTTTTTCGTACACGGCAGGTCATCGGTCAGGACGCGCTCGTTTGCGGTCAGTCCGTGTACAAGTATGGCTTTGTTTTCACGTGGTACTGTACAATTATTCTCGGTTTATGTTTTTATTCCTTCAACTAATCACGATTGTCTCTTTATCTGCCGATTCTGAGTACCATTGCCAATTTTTGTGTTCCCGTAGCCAAGTTTGTAATGAACAGTTTGAAAAGGTCCAGAATGAAACACTATTTTGTTTTCTGAGTTGAAAAGGGTTGTTCTTCTGTCACAGTGATCCAGAATTGCATTTTTTTTTTTTTTTTTTTTTTTTAGTCTTTTAGTTTGTGAAGTCTAATTTGATTTTGTTCATTATAAATAGCATCTTAACATGTCACTTTTATTTTATTTTTTATTTGGTCATTTTTCCAAGAAAGCTTCGGACTATTGTACAATGCCCACTTTTGAGGGCAGCTGTTTATTTCACACTAAAATGACTAAACATAATCCTGGGCTTGTCAGTTGTCTTATTCTCACAGAACACTGATGCACATATTTACATACAGAACTTTTTTTTATTTCTAAATCACAAAAAAATAAATTACATACGGTTTGAAAGTTTGGGGGTCGTAAGAGCAGTACTTTTTTTTAAATTTTGCTTTTTTTATTATTATTCAGCTGGGATGCATAAAATTCATCAAAAGTGACAGTAAAGACATTACATTGTTACGATTCATTTCTAGTTTAAATAAATGCTGTTCTTTTGCTTTATTCATCAAAGAATCCTGAAAATGTATTATAGTTTCCATAAAAATACAAAGCAGCACAAAGTTGTTTTCAACATAAGAAATAAGAAGAAATGTTTCTTGAGCATCAAATCATATTAGAATGATTTCTGAAGGATCATGTGACACTGAAGACTGGAGGAATGCTGAAAATTCAAATTATTTTAATTTGTAATAACATTTTGCAATATTACTGTATTTTTGATCAAATAAATGCAACATTGGTAAGCATAAATTTCTTTTCATAAACATTTGAACAGTAGTGTCTTTATCTAGTCACCATTTACTTTCACTATTATTAAATGCCTCTTTTTGCCTTTTTTTAATACAAATGTTCCTTGTAATCTGTAAATTGATGTGAGGTCATAAAAACTATTATATCACATGTATGACATCAACCACCAGCATTTACTCACATATTAAACTATAAACATCAGAATGAACAGATGAATTTAATCCATCTCTTACTATTTGTATTTAGACCACAAGTTTTGTGATTGAAATGTTCTACCCCGTTAAGTTAAAAACCCATCACTTCTTCTACCACCTGGGTGTGTTGTGTGTGTGTGTGTGTGTGTGTGTGTAACCTTTGTGTGTATGAAGTCCAGTAGATGTCACTGCAGCAACAGCACCAGAGCTGGACTTCCAGCTCAACCTCCAGCACTTCCTGGCCTCTCAGTCCGTTGATATATTCCTCACCTCAAATGCGTTTAGAAGCTTCTCTGACATAGTCAGTGTTAAAACATGTATAAAAAGAGCTGGCACGAAGAGCATCCACCCACAGCTTTACCCTCTTAAATTGCATATGAAATATGTTGTTTTATTTTTGAACTTGCTCGAGTGTGAACAAAATTCCCCTTCATGCGTTTTTCATTTTCACTTAGAAATACACTTAAAGCAATTTCCTCTTAGAGGGGCTTATATATTAAAACCACATCATTTTTCATGATCAGAGTCTGTTTTATATGAATACTAAATCCAGCTGTGTGGAAATTGATTTGTTTTTTGTGTTTTTACTTCAAGGTTTTAGGTTCAGATTTATATTAATGTACAAGGGAAAATGTATATTTTAGATGCTTGACCAAGTAATACAGACCTATATATTTTTCTCACCTTTTTGCAGTTTACTTAAAAGGATAGTTCAACCATCAGTCATCATTTACTCGCCCTCATGTCGTTTCAGACCTGAATGCATTTTCTTTTTTCTCCTGCAGAACATAAAAGAAGATATTCTGAAGAATGTTGGTCACCAAACAGTTTTGGTTCCAACTGACTTTCATTTTATAGACAAAAATACAGTGCAAGTCAATGGTTAGCAACATTCTTTAAAATAACATTTCACAATAACATGTTCCTCAAAATAAAGTAATGTGTTTTTTTGAATGACATGAGGGTGAGTAAAAGATTTCATTTTTGTTGAACTATCCCTTTAAATAGCCTTGCTGTGTGAAATGAATTTTTAAAAACACAAACACTTCACATACTCTTTCAATTAAAGGTACACTATGTAACTTTTACTAAACAAAACTGCATGCATTTTTTCGAAGAACATTGTTTTTGTTGTGCTTCAGCTTTGCGTGACTGTGAATGGATGAATGAGTGACCTCTGACCTGACGCATGACACAATGACGAAAGCGGAAGCACAGAGGATAGAGCAAAACAAAACACCGGTCAGGAATTAGAAGTCTAAAAGTCTGAGACACGAGAGGCGTCTAAGCTTACAATACTCCTACATCCTGCATCATACATCACGACTTGCGCAGTTTGCGTACGGTCGTCTGCTGTCACTTATTTGAGTTTATGAAGTTTTAAATGTGGATATTTGTCTTTGATTCACTTCAGAAGGCTTTTATTAACCACCTGGAGTCGTATGGATTACTTTTATTATGGATGGATGGAATTTTTTTTTGGGGGGGGGGGGGGGGGCTTCAAATGTCTGTGTTCGTCTGAAAGAAGATAGTCATATACACCTTGGATGGCTTGAGGATGAATTATTAATGGGAAAATTTTCATTTTTGGGTGAACTAAAGCCCCTGATATACTTCAAACGAAATCGAAGAACGAACTGCTGCGATGTCATTTTGAACAAAATCAGGCCAAAACAAAGTTCATTTTTGTGTTCGTTTTGGGAGTTCGAATCGGCTTGCCAAAGCAAACTCTCAGGAAACTTTCGCTCCAGCTTCAAAACACCTTCGTACTACCATTGGTCACTGATGATAACGTAATAGGAGGTGTGCGCTGAGGCTCCGCCTTTTTTCATGTGGAACGCTTCTTTGACACATTTCATCTGTAGAGTTTGGGGTAAGAGCTCCGCGGGTGAAAACAGGAACACACTGGATAGCCGCTTTATAGCACAAAATAAAATTGTGCTTCTGATGAATTGAGGCAAGTGTTTGATACTGTAAAGCTGCTTGCTTTTAAGCAATCTATTGAATAAAGTGCTATATAAATGAAAGTGACGTGACTGGAGTGCTACTTTGCAGAGCTCGTGCTAACATTCCCATGCTGTTATGATCAGACGCTTTTCTTATGCTTTCTATAAAAAAAATGCTTGCTGTTTTCTCATTTTTGTTGTGTTTATTTTGTTACTGAGAAGAAAGTGCACAGCAAATATTTACATATTCATCTAACTGTTGTATTGACAGCGTCAGATGTTTGATTCACGTTTTTCAAACTTTGTTTTACCCCTAAACGAAGAATGAAAAAGAACTTCGAAGTATATCGGGCCTTAACCCTTTAATAGACCTACTTCCTTGAAAATAAATTCCAACACAGAGCTACAAGAACCATAATGAAATGACTCTGTTAGAGAGCTACATATGACAATTTATCTGTTCAAAAAATACATTACTCACCTGTAGAGTAATAAAAACGCCATCTCTGCGTCACTTTTACATTTCAAATCCCTCAGTTCTCACCATCTCTGAAAAGCCGATGTTGATTCTTGTTTTATTACGAGCTCAGTCGCGTTCTCTTTTTGCCAACAGACTCTCCTCTGTTCAGCATTTGTATAAAACAGGTGATTCCCCGGAGGTTCGAGATTTAGCGGCTCCATGTCAACCTTTCTCACTCGTTGTGACGACTAACCTGTGCCACTCAAACTTTTTTCTATTTACGGAAATGTTGAGACACTAACTGGCGAGTGATACATGTACGCAATTTTCCGCAAAAAACCATCCCATCAGGTCTGAAATATAAAGACTTCCAATAGGCTTACCATAGTGATTTAGGGTTAGACAAAAACAAGTTTTGGCAGGATTGATGATGTTTTGACTCATTATTTACATTTTGTATATTTTGAACAAAAAAGTAACAGTGTACGTTTAATATACGTTGCACTTAAAATAATTATAAAAGAAAACTTGCTTAAAATAGTTACCATAAGATTGACTTTTCATAACTATCCTTTGAAATTTTGGCATCTTAATTGCAAATGGTCACAGTATTTTTATCTCATCATGGTTGCAGCTACACATAATCCAAAGTGTGTCCACTGAAATCTTTTATCTGCCAAATCAAGGTGAAAAAAGCACATGCTCCTGAATTTGACGTGATTTGTTGCAGAGATTCCGAGAAAACAGTCTATTAAATGTTCATATGGAGCCGTCCGTCGCTTGCCACCTTTCATTTGCATAATTTAATGAATTCAATTCATTGTAATGCAATACAGAGAGCACGGTGAACATGAAATGACAGTTTGAGTTAATGAAATGTGTTAACGGTATCATCATTTACTTGTATGTTAATTAGTCCAATTAATTTCCAGTGCACGGTAATCTGAATATTGTAATAGCGGCGTGCGTGTCTGAAGTCAGGAGGGGAGTGGGGCATATTGAAACAGGGCCTATATGAATCATCACCTCCTCACCTTTCCAAGCCATTTCCACAGATTACCCAGAATCCTCAGACATCACCAGTCGCCGAACTGGCCTTCCCCATGGTGGAGCTGCTCAGCTGGCCCCTCGCCTTTATACCGACCGATAAAAGCATCGGCCGTCCAGCTGATAGGTGAGTTTTGTTTGGATGACTTCTTTCTGCTTTTTGACCTTGTGTGATGTCCGGTTCTTCTGATAGAAGGAAAAGAGAGTGGAAAGTGATATATTCCTGTGAAAGCAGCGGCCGCGGCGCGAGGAGATCGATGGGAGGCCCGCCGCGGACCCCCGGCCACGCTACAGCTCTGATAAGTGAAATCGCTCTAGTGTGGATGGGCCACTTTCTGCTGGACCGCACAGATAAAAGCTTCCGTGTTTTCCATCAGGATCTGGATGGGGAGGGCGGCTCAAAACAGCATGAGCAGATGCAGCTCTCTAGCTGTTATTGTTTTTCAGTAGTTGTTGTTTCTTGTTATTGTCATATTCAAATTTCAAGATTTGAATTGCTGTAAAACACTACAGAACTATAACTATAAAACGTTCTTTTGAAATACATTTTGAAAAATATACGTTTATGAAGTTTCTGTATGTTTTAAATATCAGTCCACAGATCCCTTCAGTAACATAATAGACACCCGGCGTCCTTGAAAACCCTGCTTCTAAAACAATACCTTAAGTCACCGTGAAACAATAATGGCGGCAAATGCGGTAGTCTTTTCTCCCCTTTTGTGATGTATATCCAAGTGTAATGGCATCTCAAACAAGAGCAAATGTCCGGCGGATTTTGTCCATGGTGAATTTATTGGATTGTTGGATGGTTGTGGTTTGCTATTGGTGGATCTCACGTGAGTGACAGGTTGCCCCGCCCTCACGCCAGTAAACACGTCATCAGAGAAGAGATCCCCTGCAAGAGGGAGGGGAAATGATTTTGATTATGAGGAACATGAATAAAAAAAAAAATGATTACTTATTATTATGATTATGATTTGTGACCCTGGACCACAAAACCAGTCACAAGTGGCATGGGTATATTTGTAGCAATAGCCAATAATACATTGTATGGGTCAAAATTATCGATTTTTCTTTCATGCCAAAAATCATTAGGATATTAAGTAAAGATCATGTTCCATGAAGATATTTTGTAAATTTCCTACCGTAAATACATCAAAAAAATATTTTTTGTGAGTGGATATGCATTGCTAGGGACTTCATTCGGACAACTTTAAAGGCGATTTTCTCAATATTTTGATTTTTATTTTATTTTATTTTTTTTTGCACCCTCAGATTCCAGATTTTCAAATAGTTGTATCTCGGCCAAATATTGTCATATCCTAAGAAACCATACATCAATGGAAACATTATTTATTCAGCTTTCATGATGTATAAAATGCACAATGATGTATTTAAAAAATGATGCACACAGATAAATCATTTAAAGTCATTCTTATTTAAAAAAAATAAATAAATAAATAAGAATTGTCCATTTTGATTTCATGGTAACTTTAATTGATTTTGTAGAATATTCCTTGCCTCTGTGTGCACTGTAAAAATATATATATATTTTTTTTTCCTGATTTATCACATTTTTTTCTTTTGTCAAATCAACTTATCAAATTAATGTAGTTCAGAAAACAATATTTAGAGTTTCTGTTGATTAAACCAATCGCCTTCATTGTATTAACTCAGTGAACTCAAAATTTTAAGGCAACCAGGTAACTTACTTTTTTAAGTTAAACCAACAATTCTTTTTTACAGTGTGGGATTATTGCATTTTTATTTATTTATTTATTTATTTATTGCAAATAATGCTAAGCATAAAGCTGAAAGGTAAAGGGAAAGTTAATTTAAAAAGAACAGAAGTGCTGAGCAAGTCAAGTTGACATCACATTTATTTATATAACAGACTGTTCACATTAATAAAATGACAGTAGGGTGAATTCAGGTTGCCTGGGACACTTTTTCCAAGTCCACTTTCTCAAAAAGTGTCCCAGTCATTCTGAATTCACCCCATTAATGTTGTAAACACTCATTAATTCTTAAATGTTGATTCAGTTCAGTTCAACAGTGTCGATGATGCAAAGTTAGCGTCATTGTCTAGTTGAAATGAATTTAAATTTTAGTAAAAAAAATCGTTACATTTTGTTTAAATATAAATTGTCTTTTAAACCCCAACTGAGCAAGCAAGGAAGAAAAGAAAAGAAAAGAAAAGAAAAGAAAAGAAAAGAAAAGAAAAGAAAAGAAAAGAAAAGAAAAGAAAAGAGCCTTAAAGTATTAGTAGCCTATTAAAGTTTTGAGGAACTAAGTTCTGTAGATGAAAGGGCAGAATGCAAATTTACCCCAAAGATGCTAAATGGAGGTTATTTAATTAAAAATGTGAAGTCATAGCCTACTGGAAATGTTCTGTAAGCAATTTTGTTTTAAGGAAATAAATGTATATAATATACGATTGAACCTTGTGGTGTGCACAAGGTTTGTTGAAGTATAGATGCAGCTGTTATAATACTGTGTTTGGGTAAAAGACTTCTGCCCGTGAGCTCAGGGGAATCGTCTGTAGCAAGATACAGTAGGTTTTAAAGTAAAAGCTATGGAGAATTTCGCATTCGCAATTTAGCGCAAGGCGCGTGAGGCTGAGTGTAATTTCAGGTATTCTCTTTCATCTGTGGAGCTGTTTGTGGTTTGAGCTGCCAAATGGCTGTCTGTGAAGTGCTGGTCCTGGACCGGCCCTCTCACTTCGAATTAGAGTAATTGGAGCCAGTTTTCCACTTTTTTTATTTCAATTCATGTGCAAAATATATAAATAAGATAACTGAAGATTTGGCAGGCCGGTAGAAAGCCCACACAGAAATAACATAAAGGCATTTTCAGCTGCATTTGTGACACAATTTGATATTCCTGAGGGAAAGGGCTTCTGTGAAACAGGACCATAATGAGAACAGTTGGTAGAAATGGTTTATTTTATTATATTTACCTCAGGATATAGCACATTTCAAAAAGCCTGAGGTTTCATCTCGGTCTCTCCCATTTAGTCTAACTGCTTCTCTCTCGCGCGCTCTCTCTTCCTTTCTGTCGCTTTTGAGGTGGTTAAATATGAGGCAGTAATTTCCCAAAATGGCCACTATTCAATGAGATTGAAAGAGCAACAACTTTGCGAAGAGGGTCTTAAGAATCGTTCTGAGAGCTGCATTCATATGCCATGTGCTCTGTGTTTCATTCAGCCACTTTGTGCTATTCACATATGGTTTTACCCATGGTGTCTCTCAGCTCTGGTTAATGTGCTGATATGGAGGCCTAATGTATATTCACACATGTGCCATGAGAATCCCTGCCACATCCTGGTGTGATATCTAAAACCTGTCGTTTATGTCCATATTGCACATATGTTTATATTGATGATATGTATGCATAAATGCAGGGAAGTAAAGTTAAACTAGCATCTCTGCTTGTAGTAGTGCATGTGTGTACGAGACAATACAATGAAATTGATAGTCCAGCTCTGTTTGAGTCATGTACAAACCCGATTCCAAAAACGTTGGGACACTGTACAAATTGTGAATAAAAACAGAATTCAATGATGTGGAAGTTTCAAATTTCAATATTTTATTCAGAATACAACATAGATGACATATCATATGTTTAAACTGAGAAAATGTATCATTTTAAGGGAAAAATAAGTTGATTTTGGCATCAACACATCTCAAAAAAGTTGGGACAAGGCCATGTTTACCACTGTGTGGCATCCCCTCTTCTTTTTATAACAGTCTGCAAACGTCTGGGGACTGAGGAGACAAGTTGCTCAAGTTTAGGAATAGGAATGTTGTCCCATTCTTGTCTAATACAGGCTTCTAGTTGCTCAACTGTCTTAGGTCTTCTTTATCGCATCTTCCTTTATGATGCGCCAAATGTTTTCTATGGGTGAAAGATCTGGACTGCAGGCTGGCCATTTCAGTACCCGGATCCTTCTTCTACGCAGCCATGATGTTGTAATTGATGCAGTATGTGGTCTGGCATTGTCATGTTGGAAAATGCAATGTCTTCCCTGAAAGAGACGACGTCTGGATGGGAGCATATGTTGTTCTAGAACTTGGATATACCTTTCAGCATTGATGGTGCCTTTCCAGATGTGTAAGCTGCCCATGCCACACGCACTCATGCAACCCCATACCATCAGAGATGCAGGCTTCTGAACTGAGCGCTGATAACAACTTGGGTTGTCCTTGTCCTCTTCCTCCCAGTTTTCCAAAAAGAATTTCAAATGTTGATTCGTCTGACCACAGAACAGTTTTCCACTTTGCCACAGTCCATTTTAAATGAGCCTTGGCCCAGAGAAAACGCCTGCGCTTCTGGATCATGTTTAGATAAGGCTTCTTTTTTGACCTATAGAGTTTTAGCCGGCAACGGCGAATGGCACGGTGGATTGTGTTCACCGACAATGTTTTCTGGAAGTATTCCTGAGCCCATGTTGTGATTTCCATTACAGTAGCATTCCTGTATGTGATGCAGTGCCGTCTAAGGGCCCGAAGATCACGGGCATCCAGTATGGTTTTCCGGCCTTGACCCTTACCCACAGAGATTGTTCCAGATTCTCTGAATCTTTGGATGATATTATGCACTGTAGATGATGATACCTTCAAACTCTTTGCAATTTTTCTCTGAGAAACTCCTTTCTGATATTGCTGCACTATTTTTCGCCGCAGCATTGGAGGAATTGGTGATCCTCTGCCCATCTTGACTTCTGAGAGACACTGCCACTCTGAGAGGCTCTTTTTATACCCAATCATGTTGCCAATTGACCTAATAAGTTGCAAATTGGTCCTCCAGCTGTTCCTTATATGTATATTTAACTTTTCCGGCCTCTTATTGCTACCTGTCCCAACTTTTTTGGAATGTGTAGCTCTCATGAAATCCAAAATGAGCCAATATTTGGCATGACATTTCAAAATGTCTCACTTTCAACATTTGATATGTTATCTATATTCTATGGTGAATAAAATATAAGTTTATGAGATTTGTAAATTATTGCATTCCTTTTTTATTCACAATTTGTACAGTGTCCCAACTTTTTTGGAATCGGGTTTGTACTAATTTTAAAAGTTTACCAAACTAACTTTTTAGTTATTCGTCTGGGAAAATGGAACACAAATCTTTATTGCTCAACATATTTTTGTTTAATACTTAAATAGCAAGTAGCAAATCATGGTTTGTTGGTGTGTCTTTTGTTGCACTAACACTTCTATTCTCAGTCATGTTCATTCTGACTGAATAAAATTTAGGTAACAAAACAAAAAATGGAAACAGTTCCATTTTTAACATTAGTTAACCACATTAGTTAACATTAACTAACAATGCAAAGTATTATTTATTAATTATTAATTAATTTATTGGAGATTGCCAAAGGTGTCCCCCAAGGATCTGTGTTGGGGCCCCCTTTTATTTACCATTTACATAAATAGTCTTGATGACATTCAGGATGCTAATTTTCACTTTTTTTGTCATGTATTGTAGTGCTTCCTCAAAACAGTAGGCCCTGCATAAGCTTCGATTAGCTTTTGATTTCATTCAGTCATGGCTTTATAACTTAAAACTTTTGAATGCTGATAAAACCAAGCATATGTTATTTTCAAGTTCACAAAAATTGGTAAATAATCTCATTTCTCTCCAGACCTTGTGTGTTTGAGTCAGTAAAACAGTATAAATACCTTGGCATCATTGTTGATGACATATTATCTTTCAGCTTTCGCATTACTCAACTAAAGAAAAAATAAAAAATAAAGCTTGGGTTTTATTTCAGAAACAAGTTTTGTTTTTCATTTAACGTAAGAAAGAAACTAGTTTCTGCTACCTTTCTACCTTGATTATGGTGATGTAGTGTATCAATCTTCTTTCTTATCTGGATGCTGTTTATGGGCGCTGTAAGATTCATATAGGATTGTAAACCTTCAACACATCATTGTACTTTCGTATAACAGAGTAGCTTGGCCTTCTTTTTCCACTAGAAGAAAAACGCACTGGTATTTAATCATTTACAAGAGTTGTTGCCTTCATATCTCTGTTGTCTCATTCAACAGAAAAGTGTTGGGAAATATTCCCTCCGATTCATACTCTTTTCCTTTTTTCCGAACCGAAAGGCTTTTATGTATGCAGCTCCATCTTTCTCCAATCAAAATTGAAATTACAAAACTTGGTGTGTATGGAACATTTTAAATCTATTATTTGGCAACTGGAAGATGACTCAATGATGTGCAATTGTTTTTAAGTGTTTTTAGTTTGTTGATTTTTGTTTTGCAAACCTGTGATTGAAACTGATTGTACTGCTGTCCATCTTAGCCAGGACACTCCTGTGAAATCTCAGAGAGGATATCAATAAAGGTTAAGTAAAAAAATAAAATAAAATAAAATAAATATTCTTAATTTCAGCATTTACTCATAAATTATTAAAATCAAAAGTTGCATCTGTTAATATTATTTAATGGACCTAAGGTAACTTGAACTAACAATTGTATTTTCATAAACCAATGTTTATAAAGTTAATAAATACTGTAACCAAAATTTATAACACAATAAAATAGTTAAGCAATATGTAAGTCACACATATTTTGTACCACATATTTCTAGCTATGACCCACCTTAATTTCATAATTCAACATCATCTTCATAAAAAAAATCTGAAACGGCAGTCAGATTGAAACCAAGGACCCTCATTAATGACTGACAGATCATTCATACCAAAATAGACACCTCTATTAAAGTCATTTCCCTTGCGAAAAAAGAAGTGTGCTTAATTGTACTGAATATGCACCTGCTATGTTGTACTTCTTAAGGTATTTTTTTTAATGGACTGGCGGATAATGTAATATTAATGAAATAAAAGGCTATTTAAGTGCATAGAGAGTACAGTTTAATGTTTCTTAACACACTTAAGTACACTTTTAAAAGGTGCATTTTGTAATAATGTCAAAGGTTTTACATTAAAGTACATTTTAAATCATGTTTGTCATGCTTTAAAGAAGTACACTTATTTTTGTTGACTGACATACTAAAGCGTGTTACTTTTCTACAAAAGCAGTGTATAAATTCAGTATTGTAAAGCTAATATATTTTGAACATACTAAATTGCAATTTCATCAATCCAGATGTGTGATTACAAATATATTTAAGTACCTCACATACAAGTTTTAATTGAAACGGCATTGAATTATATTTTAGTTTACCATAAATGCTTGTCAGTAGATTCAACAGTACATTTTAACAATATTAAAAATGATTTTGAATTTACATATCAAGATGTACTTAAGTCATACTGTATTTAAGTTGCTCAGAAAACATGGTTACACTTTATTTTAAGGTGTCTTTGTTACATTTTAATTATACATTTAAGTACTTTAAGTAACATTAAGTATACATATGGTTAGGGTTTGGTTTGCTTTAGGGTTTAGTTGCATGTAATTATGCATAATTTATAGTTATTACTATTGTAACTACATGTAACATATGTAACAATGACACTGTGAAATAAAGTGTTACCAAAAACACTCTAAAGGTCAGCTGATAGCATTTAATATATTTAAACTATAATGCAGTTTCATTGCAATTTAGTGTTTGCACTTAAGTATTCTTTTAAAGTGTATATTTCTCTAATAAGTGCTCTTTAAAAATATGCTAAACCCTTTCCACAAGGCTTCCCCTAAATCTGTCTAACACAGTATTGCGTTTGTCTGATTTGAATGTAGTGACATTGTGTTTCTTTGGCTGACGGAGTCAAGCTGCTTCTAGCAGAGAGTTTGAGAGTTGCTTTCTCCTCTAAGTGTCTTTAGGGAGCGAGAGCTCTCTGCATTCACCACACACGTGTGTCCTTGATCAACTGCAGAACTGGCGTATGCTGAAGCTGATCGTTTTCCGCAGGCTAGTAGACTCAGCATGGACCAACTCAATAACCTGATATTCCCCCACAGCTGAATATGGCCAATTTTGCAGTAGGTCAGTGATTTTTTTTTTTCCTTCTTTTTTTCCAAGCGGAGACAATTGTGTGACCTCCCTCTATGGTGCCAGCAGGGCTCAAGGGTGTGTGTGAGTGTGTGTGAAAGAATAGCTCATTGAATTTCTATGGGAATGGTCCGAGTTAGTGTGTGTGGCGGTAGTCTCAAGGTGGTGGGGAACCTGTGGAAGCTGAGGCAAGGTGGGTATTATGCAAACAATGCCCCTGCAGTCCCAGAATGCTTTGCTCTGGATTGTCTCTGCCTGAAAGTTTCCTGCCATTATTTGTAATCTGCATTAAACTGAGGTGTTTGGGTGGACGCGAGATTGAGAGATGCGGAATTTTAAATGGAAGGAGGGGGGAAAGAGCACAAACACCCCGGGTTGCAATTGCTTGATGTGTTTTGCTCTGGCCGAGAGGTGTGTTTCTATTCACAGGGTCTAATTAGGTGCTTTCTTGTTTCAAAGGAAATTACAGGTTTTGTATGTCCCTGCTCTTCCAGGGAGGAAAATTTAAATAGTTTATTCTTTGTCATCATTGTTTGTTTAAGCGATACTTTGCCACCATCTCGATTCTTTGTTTTTAAGATTGTGCTTCTGTTTGTTGTTGCGTATGCATTCGGACACATGCCATCAGAATCAGAGATTTTTCTTTTGCACTCTGTTTTTGTTGTATCCACTTAGTTCGTCACAATTACTATTGATCTTAGGATAAAAAATTACAACGAACCTCTAACTCATTATATGTTGGTGCTAAGGACATGAATATCTCAAATTGTGAGAACACCCTAGCAGCTTTCTAAAAAAACATTCGGAAACACCTTAGCGACTGCATAGCCACACCCTGACAACCACCAAGAACACCCTAGCAACAGCCTCAGAATGCTCAGAAGCACTCATAATGACTCACTCATTGTTACAGTGTGCATTAGTGCCCGCCCCCTTTCTCAACAGCCGTGGTTACGGAATCATTTTTCCTATAGGGATTTTAAAAAAGTCTTTGTTAAAGAGTTATAAACCCTGAACCAAGCCAACCAGCTACAAGGAGAATCACAACATTACAAACTTCGATTTGAAGCAAGTATGTATTAGAAAATCGGACAAAAAGACAAAGGTACAAGACTGTGAACTTAAAGGGTTAGTTCACTTTTAAATTAAAATTTTCCTGATAATTTACTTACCCCCATGTCATCCAAGATGTTCATGTCTTTCTTTCTTCAGTTTTTGATGAAAACATTCCAGGATTTTTCTCCATATAGTGGACTTCAATGGACCCCAAACGGTTGAAGGTCAAAATTACAGTTTACAGTGATCCCAGACGAGAAATAAGGGTCTTATCTAGATAAACCATTACTCATTTTCTACATTTTTTTTTTTAATTTTATATGTTTTAACCATAAATGCTCATCTTGAACTAGCTCTCTTCTTCTTCTCTATTAGAATTCCGGCAGTGTAGACACTGCTAAGTGTATTACTGCCCTCCACAGGTCAAAGATTGAACTAAATTGTCATATACAATATGCTAGTGCAAGTATATAACAATTAGTTCAAACTTTGACCTGAGGAGGGCAGTAATACACTTAGCAGTGTCTAGACTTCTGGAATTCAAATAGAGAAGAAGAAGAGAGCTAGTACAAGATGAGCATTTATTCTTAAAACTTACACTGTAAGAAATGATTCTGTGGTCATGTAGATTTGAATTAATGTTTTTGGTTAAAATGTATTCAATATAATTGTGTTTATGATTTTGAGGCAAATATTTAATTAAATTTCAAATAAAAATGGTTGGAATAAAATCTACCCATTGTAGTTAAATAAAACATAAGCATTATATTTACCTAATCCCAAATGGAGAGAATATTGAGTGAATTCAAATTAATGTAATCAGGCAATTTTTAATTGAAAAGCACTTCCTGTCAAAGTGCGCCTTTTTTATGCAGCAGGCCTACAAGACATTTGAAGAGAGTAACATTAGGCTACAGACAGTGAATGTTCGTTTTCTTCTATATTGCTCATCTTGCAAAATTTAACTGGTTGACTTTAGGTAAGAAAACTTATTTTGTTGTCACTGGGCTAGTAAGAAGAACGCATGCATTCTGTGTGCCACCAATCAAAATTCATCCATGGCTCCCATCATGCATTGCTGCATGAATAAATTATGAGCTGAATTGTCTTAGTAATTTCCTTTATTCTCATATTTTATTTTGTTCTGTTTATGCGACTTTTTAGTAGCTTGTTTTCTAATGTTCAGGGTTGATCTGTTGATCAGAATATGTTGCTTGTCACCGTCGTTGAGATTCACAGGCTGATTCTTGATGTCGCTTCAGTGTTCATGTAACATTCGTATTTTAATACTTTAACACTCTTGATTACGGTCTCACATGTACTCCAAAGAGAGTTAATTTAACACTGCAGTGTTTGCTGTGTAAAGCACAAAAGTGAATTGTTAATAAATTCTTATTTGAGTAGAATGTAGAATTAAATTAATTTTTATTAGTACTATTTACACATTAGGGAGTTTATCTTTTTCAATTCAACTCAATATTTTTGTTTAGGTTCTAATTAATTCTGTACTGTTTTCTATTCAAATCTACTAATATTAAATGCATAACTATTAAGGGTCTCATTTAATTAATATTTACTCAATACCAAACCTTGTGAAATTTAATTAATAATATTGCTTGTAATCTGTTGCCTCATTTTTATTGAGTAGATATGGTGTATTTTTTCTTACAGTGTATATAATTTATTATTATTATTACTATTATTTTTAGAGAATGAGTGATGGTTTCTCTAGATAAGACCCTTAATTTCTTTTCGACTGAAGAAAGAAAGACATGAACATCTTGGATGACATGGGGGTGAGTAAATTATCAGGAAATTTTAATTCTGAAGTGAACTAATCCTTTTATGGCTTTAGTGATAGAAAGAACTACAATTCTATGAAGCATTGCAAACAGCATAACTGAATTGAAAAAAATGATGGAGAAGCATAAAACTACTCATTAACAAATGTTTTATATATAAAAAAAAACCTATATATTTTAAGTTTACTGCAAAATATGCATATATATATATATATATTAAACATTTAAATATTTTGAGAGCGTAGAGATATCGACACAATTACGTCATCCGCAGTGCTTCATGGGAGTGGGCGGAGTTAAAAAGATCTTTTGGCACTTGTTTTGCTTTTTTTAGACTTACCGATTGGTGTAATTTTCTGTACAGCATCATGAGTAATATAGTTCATCATGGGTAAGTAGTTTTTCACCAGGAATTCTGCTGTTAAACATTTATTTTAAGAATAAGCTTAAATAATGTGGGCTGACGGCTTTAGCAGAAGCAAATACCATTGATTAGCAACCTCGTTGCTCACAGTAGGTCCGTCTCTAAAGGTTTATGATTTATCATTCAAAATCAATTTCCCTATGGAGAAAATGAATGGAGTTTTTTCTTCCGGAACCCAATTGTTGCACTCTTTTAACTTTCAAATAATAGTCAGATCAGGTGCATGAATATGCTGTTGTGCTTTTTAATGCCTAAAACAGTCAAGAAAGCATTCTGTTTTCTTCAAGACACACATCCTAACATGTGCTCCTCATGTATGTAGTTATTTTCCATATTTCCATTTAGTGCCTTTGAAAGCTCAATTTTTGCTGCGCCCTCTCACAGAAAAATTGCCACGCGTAGCCATTCACCGAAAGAGAGCGAGCTTCTGCCAGTGAGGAGACAGCCGGGAATCGTCTCTGTTTTGTGGAAATGTACATTAAATGGTGTCAGCGTCTGAATCGAAGGAGGTCAGCACGGGGTCCCCGTGGTGACAGTTGCCGGGAGAACTCATTGAGAGAAGTGAAAACTAACCCCTTTCCTTTAGACTGGCAGGTGGCCGATGGCTCTCCATATCTCCCATCATGTCTTTGGCAAGGTTGACACAGGTAATGCGTGAGAGGCAGTACTATCCATACGGAGAATGATGTACATATCATTTCCCTGGCTGACTGATTGAAGACTGTAATCTGGACAGAAGTCTTTCTCTCTTTGATTACAGTCGTCCATCTACCGCAAGAAAAACACAGTGAGTGCACGGCCTCCTCGGCGCTCCCACAACGCCATCAGCTGCTACGGCGCTGCCCTGCGGGCCACAACAATCTCCATACCATTTGTACAGCGGACACAACACGTGGATGGCGCTACGACAGCTGCTGACAGACACGTACAGATTCATTCGGCTCCCAAGGTCATTGTATTTCATCCATCAGGACACACAAAGAAGGAAACTTCAAAAAATGCCTCTTTCTTTTCAGACGTGCGTCTGACGAGAGTACCTGTGATTACTGAATAGGCCTCTTTAAGGGACTGACCCCAAACGAAGGTCCGCGAGCGCTCGCGCGCCGCTGAAAATGCCAGCGAGTAAGTGGATGGTAGAATAGGTGTTTTACATGAAGGAACACTTTTCTTCTGAAAGCCCGTCTCACACACAATTCCCTCATCTCAAGCACACGCAACCCCCAAGATCGACTGAATCTATTTTCTCCGAGATGTTCCGTCTACTCCCTCCTGCTGTTGTCGGCTTATCTCTCACATTAGGCCTGGCTCTAAATGGGTGAGATTTCACTGTTGACAGTCGCTTGCCGCTCAGCAGACAGACTATAGCGCATTAGCACACGTTCCTTAGCACATTAGCGTGTTCCCGTGGGAGAAGTGGGATCAAGATGATTGCCCTCTCTTACACGCGTTACTGCTCTTATGCCGCGTTAGGCCTGCCATCATTACCGCTTTCCGACGGTTCCCACAGCAACTAGCAGCCAAGCAGAGCGGCATTAGCAGGTGTCGCTTTGGTGTGAGGTGAAGCTGTCAGGCTATACTCGGGCCTTCTGTTAGGACCTTTCCAGCACAGATTCGATTGGAAGTCAAGAGTGGAGGTTAACGTTTTTGATTTAAAGTTTTGTGAATGCTTGTTTTTCCAAGCAGGTAAAGAGAAGGGTTATAAACAGCAGATATTGTTGTCTAACAGGTTTAAGAAAGAGTAGCCATTACAAAAAGTATTGTGTCTGATGATAAAATCGTGGTATTTATATATATATATATATATATATATATATATACCATGATGTTGTATGATTTTTCTTCTACCATGGCAAATACTTATACCATCATGGCACTGTCCAACCATGGTAATGTAATAAAGAGAGTTAATAATACTTATTCATAATACTACTACATTATTTTGGTAGTTGATGCATACTTTGCCCAATTATCAATATATTTTAGGTTTTATTATTGGTTGCCATTTTTCCCCCCTCCCCACTGGTATTCTTCATTACTTCATTTAAATGGACCTGCAGCATGACAAATTCATTTAAAAAAAAAACATGGTATTACTATTGTACCATGCCCGTCCATGGTATCATATCACAGTAAAAAGGAGTGAATAAGGAGTTGTTTTGTCTTTTGGTGGTTGATGCATAATTTGTCCATGGATCGACATCAAGATTTGAAGTTAAATTGTATAGATTAGGTCCTGTAACTGGTCAGCATTTCTTTTAAAGGTGCCCTAGAATTAAAAATTGAATTTATCTCGGCATAGTTGAATAACAAGAGTTCAGTACATGGAAATGACATACAGTGAGTCTCAAACACCATTGTTTCCTCATTCTTATATAAATCTAATTTGTTTAAAAGACCTCTGAAGAACAGGCGAATCTCACCATAACACCGACTGTTACGTAACAGTCGGGATCATTAATATGTACGCCCCCAATATTTGCATATGCCAGCCCATGTTCAAGGCATTAGACAAGGGCAGCCAGTATTAACGTCTGGATCTGTGCACAGCTGAATCATCAGACTAGGTAAGCAAGGACAATAGCGAAAAATGGCAGATGGAGCAATAATAATTGACATGATCCATGATTACATGATATTTTTAGTGATATTTGTAAATTGTCTTTCTAAATGTTTCGTTAGCATGTTGCTAATGTACTGTTAAATGTGGTTAAAGTTACCACCGTCGCTATTTTCATTTTTTAAACACTTGCAGTCTGTATAATGCATAAACACAACTTCATTCTTTATAAATCTCTCCAACAGTGTGTAATGTTAGCTTTAGCCACGGAGCACAATCAAACTCATTCAGAATCAAATGTAAACATCCAAATAAATACCATACTTACGCGATTAGACATGCTGCATGACAAACACTTTGCAAAGATCCATTTTGAGGGTTATATTAGCTGTGTGAACTTTGTTTATGGTGTTTAAGGCAAGCACGAGCTCCGTGGGCAGGGAGCGTGAGCATTTAAAGGGGCCGCAGAGCATAAATCGGCTCATATTTAATGATGCCCCAAAATAGGCAGTTAAAAAAATTAATAAAAAAAAATCTATGGGGTATTTTGAGCTTAAACTTCACAGACACATTCAGGGGACACCTTAGACTTATATTACATCTTTTAAAAAGACGTTCTATGGCACCTTTAAGCTATCCCACCATATTCAGTCAATTGTTCCTTCACTAGTTCACTTCACTATGGTCCTACGGCATGACAAATGCATTATTAAAAATATTCCATGTAGTGTTTCCACTAATATGAGTTTGACAACTAACATGTTCAACAATCGAAAAATAGTAAATAAATATGTAAATAATTACACAGTGGATCCTTCTGATAGTACTTTGAAATATAGCATTGTACTAAACAATTATTCTGAGGTACTTCAAAAAATACAATCAAGTAAAAAGAAGAATGTCACAAAGCTTCCTCACCTATTATCAACGCAAAACAAAAAGAAAAATACATTTTAACGCCACATTTTAAATCCACAGTGGCCAAAAGAAATCAGAGCGGCAAACTCATTGTTTTATCTGATACACATCAATCATGTTATCTCATTCAGATATCCTCCACATATATTTGATAAAGCGTCTTCCGAAACTCTTTATTCTTGTAAAGTAAGCATCAAATTAGTTTTTGACTCATCTTGTTTTTTTCCCCCTCCCTCAGTTTATCTCGTCAAGTCTTCTCCTCCGCCCACTCTCGTCTCTCTCCTTGTTTTTCTCCTCCAAATGAACAGCTTGAGAAATAAAGCAGAGGAACTTTACATTGTGCCAGAGAGGGGGGTGAAAATTACGGGCAGTGTCAGATAATTGAGCTTGTCTTAAGAGACGGGCTAATAACAGACACAGATGCGGAAGCCGTGTCAGTCTGAGAACGCGCTGACAGACTCTCTCTGTCGCTGATGAGCTGCGTAGGGGAAATCGTTCCATGCAAACAGCTTCGTTATTACGATCTGGCAAGCGCCGCGCATGTGTGTACCCAATTCAGCCTGAACTGACAGAATCCGATTGACCGGGACACATTCATGCCCTTTATTCTCTTTATACTCGCCAACAATGCAGATAATTACTGCGGCAAGAAAAACTGAAAATAGAATTTCGCAGCATGCAGTTGGGAGGAAAACAATGCAGGCGCTGTCACCGGGAGCATTTCTGTGTCTGATGAAATTGGCCCAGTCACTATTTACTCACAGTGGGAGAATGTCTCAATCTTAGACAGCCTCCTACATTTCTGCCTACCTCACGAACGCGAGCTCAAAACTCTGGCATGCGGCTGCGTTCACTGCCGGTGACACCAACGGATGATTCTTGATGTCAGGTGGTCAGTGAATTATTGGGAATTGCTCATCGCCTTGACGTCATGATTTTTCAATCGGCGCTCAGATGATATTGCTGCTTTCGTGTCTCTTTTCGATCCATATTCTACTGATTTAGTGGCAATATGACCTTTGACCTGACCTTTTCAAGCAGGCTTTTAGATCTGGAAGGAGGGGCACCTTTCTGACCTTCTGTCTCCATGCTGCTATCAGTTGGTCGATGTCATAACTACAATGTTATGAGGGCAAAAAGAAACTTTATCCATTGACAGTCATTCAAAAGCAGTAATGTAATTGCACAAAACACATTTTTTGCAATCAACATATAAATACTTATTAAAGGCACACTATGTAAACTTGCGCCGCTAGAGGTCGCTTATTCAAAACAAAGGCGTAGCTTGATGACGCCTTGATTTCGCGGAATCATGGGAGACATTGTTTTCACGTCTACAGCCGGTGGAAAAGAATCTGACGAGACTCGGGCAGAAATCATGTTCATGGATGAGATTATTAATGTTACTGTAGTGTGAAGCAGAGCAGGACCGATTGCTAATGAGAGCCGAGCGCGACACACGTGGGGTCAATGTGGGGTAAAGCAGCGTTGTTTTATCATATTAGATACATTTGTGTGTTGAAAGTTGTTATAGTGGTACACTGCATTCGCTCGGAGACACTTAATACACACTGCATTATCAAATCAGATCAATATTAGGCATGGTAAAACATGGTGCTCGCTGTAAATCAAGAAAACTAGATTTAATCAATAAGACTTACTGTGTTGAGCTATGTCACATGATTAGTTTTCTGTCAATGAATCCAAACAGTTGCTCACCTGTCTAATAAAACACATAATAAACTAAAGTGTCTTTTATTTTTTCATGGTTTCTACAAAATAAAACGGGAAATCAAGGGTAATGCGGGTATGATGTTACTGATAGGCGACGCACGGACATGGTCCGTGTCCTGGTTAAAATTGCTTATTTCTCTGGATTTAAACATTCTTGGAAACATTTGGGATAATGTAATTACACAAGTTAACATAATATATAACCCTGTTCTAGTTTTTTTTTTTTTTTTATCTTACATATTGTGCCCTTAACATCAAGGTGTCGGATTGATCTAAAAAGTGGTGGTACATATATATATATAATATATATATATCAGCCGTGCTCATGAATATTAATTAGGTTACAGACTATCATCATAACTGATTTGCTAAAAAAGCAGGTAAGTGGGCGTTAGCCATATCAAACATACAGCTCACTGATTGGACGATAATTCGGCAACCAGTTTAAAAAGTACATTTTTAGGGTGGTCTGCCTCATAGTCTAATGGTGTGTTCAAGTCATGTCAGAAAAATTTTATTTACAAGTTGAACACACATGAACGCCACCACAATGTCATTAATACGAGTGGGAAGCTCTGGATTTTCTTTAAGCCCCGTGTTTATGAGTTGGGAGTGTGTCAAGGCCAAATACCACAGTACTTAAAAGTATTTAGCTGTGATATTGTCAAGCTTTTCTATTTAATTCATAAATTAATTAAAAACATAAAAAAGCTAAACACACCTGATGCACATGGTCTTCATTTTCTAGAAGTAGAATTTAAAAACCTTGCTGCATTTTTGTGTAGTTAAATTAGACAAGATACACTGCCACCTTGCTCCAACAAAAGTGTCTTGATGATGTCATAAACATGACTTCCCACCTCATAAATACAAATTTTCCAGGAGACATGAACACACAATATCAGTACTCGTCAATAGAGAGCTGCAGGGATGTCATTTTTGTAGACCAAAACCCATTTTAGCACTTCTGGTTTCAATAAACAGCATCGAGCAGTTCAACGTATCTTCTCACGAGTTGCTTCCTCCACCTGATTGTGTTTATAATTGCACTCTTGCTAACTATGCTAACTCAAACTTTCAAGGAAAATGTTTTTTAATAAAGAATGAAAGAGTTGTTGGAAGTTTAATGTTGGTAAGTCATGTGACCATTTCGTTTATAGCCTACATTTAACTTTTTACGTCTAGAGATTGTATTTAGGCTTAAAAATCCAAGTTGAAGTTCAGATTATCTTTATGAAAAAAAAAAAAAAATGAAAAAAAAAAAAAAACATCAAACACAGAGATTATTTTCTGCAAAAAAATCCAAAAGCTAATGGAAAAATCCTATTGGGTGATGCAAACATCCTACATTCACTACAGCACTTTGTCAAAAAGACTGAGCTGGGGTGCATTTCCCAAAAGCATCGTTAGCCAACTAACATCGCAAGTTCCGTCGTTACTTATAGTTCAACGATTTGGTGTTTCCCGAAAGCATCGTTCAAACGAACATTCGCAAACTGCATCGCAGACTTGTGTGGTTGGAACAACAGCTCTCGAGCTGCGGTTAAAAGCATAGTTTCCTGTTTTTATGACATGTGGACTTCATAAATCGTTATCTTGAGCAAAATAAGCAAGCTGACATCAAGTACAATGTATATCTTTTATTTCGAATATATACAAGTGTCATTTATTTTTAGTTTGTCAAGAGATACCGTTTTTGGAGAGTGCGCGTGTGCGTACGTGCTCTAGTACGTAAGAACAATCATTTGATTTAATCTGGAAATAAAGCAAAATAACTGAGGAAAATGAGAATTAGTCCTCTAATCACATGAATTTATAGCAGAAATTCTAGCATTAATTCGATCTCAAACGGATTCCTTTAAAGAAGTTATTACGCCACCATCTGCGTGACGTCATTCACCAACGTGATTGAACGCCAGGTTTGCGACAATACGGTTTTGGGAAACATTCGTGACTAGCTAGTTGATTTGTTCAACGATGCATCGTACTATGGTAGTTCAGCAACGAGTTACATCGTTCTTCGGGAAACACCCCTGGCAAGTCAAAGCAAAGAAGATGGGCTTTACTGTCCACAGAAGCGGAGAATGATTTCAATGCTTTAGTTTTAACAGTGAAAGAGTGTGAGGTAAGATGTAAGGAGCTAAAATTTCATATTTTACAACTGTTTTGTTATGTTAAACATGTTAAATGACTGACAATAATATCCAATGATGCAGACTGTACTTTTTTGTCAAATTTGACCATTTTTAATTGAAAATAGCCAAATGATACTTTAATTAAAAATTATTGGAGACGTTTCAGCATATTATTTTAAAATAAATGAAATATTTACATACAGTTTACAATTATTTTAGTTCTTTTACTATTTTCTTTCTTTATATTCTCTTAAATATTTAATTTCTTTAAATGGAAAAGACAACAATGATTTTCTTTGCACTGCAGCCAAGCAAAATTAAGCATAAATATAATGATATAATTGTAATGAAAATATTATTATTGGAATTTTTGCCCAAAAAGTTTGGGGGACAAACTTTGAAATTTCTACAAGTTGGAGTGACATGGATCCCCCACCTACAAAGGGTTTGAGACCCTATGGCTGATTTTAAGGTGCTAAAGTCTGATTTTGTGGTGGCTGTGCTTTAAAATGAAATTATTATAATCTAATCTTAATTCAAGTGATGAAAGACTTTGAAAGTCTGGCAGTAATCAGTGTTGAGTACTACTGTAAGGTTAACCCTGCCTGGTTTAAATGTTAGAAAATGATTAACACTTGAAAATATCCGTTAGAAATTTAGAAAAGTAATCAAGTAGTAATCAAATGTAATCAGTTACATTACTTTAATAATAAAGTAATTGAAATAGTTACACTACTTATTACATTTTAAATAAGGTAACCTATTACATTTTCAAGGTAACCTTAACTACTAATTACTTATTCAAAATAAGTATGCTATTTCGGACACACCCTGTGCTTTCACAAGGTGCCATCAGCCAATCAGTTTTGCCATGATGTCATTTTCCTGCAGCTCAAAAGTGATGAGTCACATGGCATTTACGGCTCAGGTGATTGGTTCAAAAGAAAAACGTTTCCGAACGCCCATGAGCAAAAATGCCATATTTTAAATCGCATACATCCGGGGGTTCCTGTGGAATCTAAGCAAGTGGCATTGAAATGGAAACGAATGCTAACAGATTTTCCCAGGTATTACGGAGCTGCTGGGTTGCTATCATTAGCCAGCGGGTCAGTTTAGTTCTGTGAGATCTGTCAGTATTGCGCCGTTTTCCGCTGCTATGCGAGCTCTCCGTTATCAGGAACGGAAACGCTCTGTCCAGAGAGATGAGTGCCGCTTTGTGCTCACCATAGACCTCTTTCTCTGTCTCTCTCTCTTTGTTGCTCTAACAAGCCCTGCTCAAGCTCCAGTGAAGCGAGAAATTGTAAACTCTGAGAGTGTGGGTAAAGATAAGGCTGTAGTGTGTGTCTCTCCCAGAGAGAGATCAGATAAAGTGCACACCCACAGCAGGACACTGGCGTACAGGCCTCCTCCGCTAATCCACACACCTTTTGTATTCACTTGCAAATCCTCCCGTCCCCATAAATATGCATTAGCACCTCCTCAGACACTTCTCAATAACCTCTCTCAATAGATCGGATCAGATTTGGGCCTCTCTCTCGTTTTGTAGCATTGTGTCCTGTCGCGTGAGTGCAGAAAGCATTTAAAGTCTTTCTGTGGTAATACACAGATATGGGAGTGGATGTCGTGCCGCAGGTATTGAGGCACACGGCATGTTTTATGACTCTTGGCATACTGTCGTTTTTATATATAGACTGCAGAGCGCTGAGAAAAAGTGCACAATGCACTTTCATCCTCAAGCAGAGAGGGGCAGAGCAAGCGCTAGTTTGGTTATTCATGCTGCTGTTTGCTTTTTGTATGTAGCAGATACATTTTAATAAGGAGGACTTGGTTTAGACTCTCGTGGACTTGTCATGTCAGGTTTCATATGGTTATTTGGTCATATATTAGTTTCATATGGTTTTGAAAAACTTTCATACCATTGTCAGGAAAGGTTTCAATTATTTTATGTTATTAACATTTAATAACATATTAATAACACACATATATGTGAAAAACAATTTAAACAATGTCATTCGAAAGTCATTCGAAAGTCTCTCCTGCTCACTAATGCTACATTTATTCGATTAAAATGCAGTAAAAATAAATATTGTAATTATTACAATTAAAATAACTGGTTTCTGTTGTAATGTATTGTAAAATGTAATTTATTCCTGTGATCAAAGCTGAATTTTCAGCATCATTACTCCAGTCTTCAGTGTCACATGATCCTTCAGAAATCATTCTAATATGATGATTTGATGCTCAAGAAACATTTATGATTATTAGCAATGCTGAAAAAAGTTGTGCTGCTTCATATTTTGTTCACGATTATTTGATAAATGGATAAAAAAAATAGCATTTATTTGAAATAGAAATCTTTTGTAGCATTATAAATGTATTTACTTTCACTTTTGATCAGTTTAATGTGTCCTTGCTGAATAAATGTACTTTCAATTTATTTCAAAAAATAAAATAAAATGAAATAAAATAAAAATCATGATTTCTTGGGGGGAGTTCAAGAGTTTATCTTGAACTAGCCTTGTCACAAAAGAATCAAATTATTATATTTTATGAGACTTATTGACAATTGGCATTTTGATTTTGTTTTGGATGTTAGTTCCTCCACATGACTTTGCTGGAAAAAAGTTTTGACAAAAGTGAAGTTTTTTTTTTTTTTTTTTTTTTTTTTTTTTTTTTTGCACGAAAAAATTATGCCAAATTACTTAATGTTTTCTTTTAAAGATTTAATTCAATGACTTAATTATTTAATTTTTAAAGAATTAATTTTTACTTCATTATGATATCAGGACATTCAATTGTACCTTTGTTCAAAAATTAAAGCATGCTCATAGTATTCAAGTCATTGTTTTCATTTTTGTAGTAAATTAGGTGCGGACAAACAAATGTGCATCTCTCAGTTTCACTGTGCCTTTTTAATAAATATCATTGAAAAAAAATAACATTTCTCTCTCAAAACAGACAAATCTCTCTCTCTCTCTCTCTCTGGCAACAGCCATTCAACCCTGTTATGTTAAATGTTTTGGGTTGAATGTTATGAAGTTGAAGGTCAGCAGAAAAATGCTTAATTACAGCCTTGTGTAGGTGTACTCAGTAATTTCCTCCTCATTAAAGGTTTTTCACAGAAAGACATGAATAGTACTTTGGAAAAATGATGTACATTGAGATGAAGACTTTTTAAAAAGATGCGTGTTGTGCATGCGGCGTCCCCCTGTGACAGCATGTTTGCATTAGTGTCCCCTTTGTCTCTCTTTTGCAGTTATGCTGATGTTAGAAGAGCTCACACTGCTTGAAATCTTCATTGTGTCAGAATGCATTGCTCAGTTGGTGACAGAGCCTGTGTGTGTGTGTGTGTGTGTGTGTGTGTGTGTGTGTGTGTGTGTGTGTGTGTGTGTGTGTGTGTGTGTGTGTGTGTGTGTGTGTGTTTATATGGAAAAATAAGCACATCTCTAAGATGAAGCTGTTTCCCGGAGGAGCAGCATCACCTGTCAAAGATGATCACAATACCCAGGAGAGCACAGAACACACAGACACACTGTCATCATACAATTACACCACCTATTACAACACCACAGCTGCACCTCTCTCACACACACACACACACACTTGCTATTCAGATCACTGTTCGTTTAACACTAAAATCTGGCTGCTGCAATTTTGCTCTCATACTCTTCTGTCTTTCTCCCTCTCTGTCCTTTTATGAATAGAAAAAGTATCTGAACGATCTTCGTATGCATTCCATGTCATTTTGCCATCATCTGTCTGAAGGTGTCAGTCATTCCGTGGATAATTTTTGTCTCTGTCCTTTCCATCTTTTTGCCCTTAACAAATTGGAGAAGAGGTCATTGGGTATGTGTGGAATGGTATTCCATCTTCTATTCATCATTTAAATGAAAAATGTATTAAAGGCTAAATTTATATTAAATGCAATTAACTGAACTTTAGAGTGTTTTTGACACACTTAAGTACATTTTATGTGTAATTTAATAACCTTTATTTTCATTGAAATATGCTTAAAGTGTACTGCCAAATGTAAGCTAAAATATACTTCAATGTACATGAATACATTTAAAGTATATTTACTGTAAATGTAATTTTGAATAACATTACAATTAAAATTCTAATCAAGTACTTTACATGTTTGTTAGTCAACACATCAAAGTGTAATTATTTAAAGAATGACAAAAGATTATTAAAGCATAATTTAAAATGAAGTAAAACTTTTTTGACATTATTACAAAGTGAACTTTCAAAAAGTTATGTTAAGAAACATTCCTAAAAGTGGATAACACTTTAAGGTGACCTAGTTACACATTATATGTACTTACTATTGTAAAAACAGTAAATTATGCACAATTTCATGAAACTAACCCTAAACCAAACCTTTACTCTATTGTCACAGTTATCTGGACTCATTCATCTTTAATTTCACTTTCATGGACTTTCAGTATGTTTTCATCAGTCACATGTTTCTTTGTCTTTGTTTCCCGCCACTCATCTGTTCCCATGGACACTAATCTTCCACCACAGCTGCACATCATTTAGTTCACTATTTTTGTGCATTTAGTTACTCTGTGTTCAGTCTTTAGTTGTTGGTTGATGTTGGTGTGTGTGTAGTGTTTGTTACATTTATATTTCCGTGCACTTTGTTACTCCTGCCTGCCTTGTAAATAAAACCCTGTTTATATTTGATAATTCCCCCTTCAATCCATCTTCACTCATCTTCATCTTGTGACAGATCAACCAATTAAATGGAATATGCAGCACGATTTTCTGTTTTGGCTCGTGAGAGCCAGGATTTTTAAACATTCACTGGATAATTCTGCCTTCTTCCTTCTTGCTGTCACCTGCCCCTTTGACGACGAGACCCTGAAATCACTGTTCTGGATTGGGGCAAACTACCATCACCCCGTAGACCTCCTAGACACATCTGGACTGAACTGGAAGGACACTATCATCCAGTGTCTGAAGAGTGTTTACCCCTGGTTCAGAACGCTTCCGGACCCAGAGTCCATTCCTCCACCATTAACCACAGAGGAATCGTGTGTGCCCCCGCAGATGGAGAGCTACCACCCGCCGCAATGCGTTAGCCAGTGCCCGAAGGTAAGAGGTCAGTGCGGACCCTCACCCCGGAAGGGGAGCCCCCCAGTGAGTCTGACCAGGGGTGTGAGCCCATGACATCAGTGGCCGAGGGTATGTTGGTGGAATTTGAGACTGGGGACTAGCTGATTGACTTTACCGCATAGGTATTATCTCCCACCCTATCCCATCCCATTTCAGATTTTTCATCACTGTTCCTAGACAGCACCATGGACTGTTTGAACTTTTTATCTAACCTTCATTGCTGTTTTTTGACGGGACAAACACCTGCATAGACAATATTGTGTTACCTTCGACCCTGTCTAGCCTTCATCTACCTCTGTCACTGCCCTGCTCAGTCAGTACTCCAGCCCTGCCTCTGCAGGAGGTTGTCAGCCCTTCACCATATCCTGCAATGCCAAGCACTCACAGGCCCTACAACCACCACCAGTGCCTAAGCAGGTTCGGAAAACCAGGAAAACCAGGAATGCAAGAAATACAAGGAACAAAACTGAACAAACTAACAAGACATCCATACATGGAGAACACCTGACACAAAGAACACAGGAAACACAAGGGCTTATACACACAGGAGGTATTTGACAAACAAGACACACCTGGAACCAATCAGGGTGTAATGAAGGGAGCCAAATGAACTACAAAAGGACTACAAAACTGAGTCCACAAGACTTGGGGCCACCAGTATTGAGACCAATGGAGTCGGGAGCTCTGAGACCACTGGACTTGGGACTACTGGACTCAAGACCACCGGACTTGGAAGTGCAGAGAACTCTGCACAATGTGGCGGCAATGATGATTGAGGACTCAGTAAACAAAGAAAATTAGAGTAAAGTTAAAAGTCCAAAATGACACACAAAATGGGGAACATGTGACAGAGTTTCCCCTTTGAGGAGCGGATTACAGACACGCCATAAACAAACAGAAACAAAGTCCAGGAGGGTGGAGGAGTGAAGGTGGACCGGGGGGGAGAGATGGAGGGCCAGGCCCATGAGATGGAAGTGGGGCCAGAGCATGTAGCCAGGGTAGAGCCAGCTGAGCAGGTGACCAGAGCGGAGCGGGCGTAGCAGGGAGCCACCAAGGCAGAGCAGACAAAACTGGTGAATAACAAGGCGAAGCAGGAGAACACCAAGACAGAGCAGCTGGAACTGAAGACCACCAAAGCAGAGCAGACAGAGCTGGAGACCACCAGGGTGAAGCAGAAAGCCATGATGGAGACGGCAGAGCTGGGGACCATGGTGGGGCTGGTAAATCTGGGAGCCCAGAAAGTTCAGATACGGCCACCGTGGCCTTGGCAAAGAGCATAGAGAGTTCAGTTACAGCCTCTCTGGTTTTAACAAAGTATACATGGACCACAGAAAGTTCAGAATCAGTCTCCATATCCACACAGAGAGTCTATAGACAGACTCTACGGCCATAACAGGGAGCACAGAGAGTCAAGTAACAGCCTCTAAGGCTGTAATAGGAAGCACAGAGAGTACAGGGGTGTCTGCAGTGGACACCGCCATGTCAGGAGGAGCAGTAGTGGATGCTGATGCCTCAGGGGGTACTGCAGAGGTGTGTGCAGCCCAAACACAACAAATGATGGTTGCCATTAAAGGCAGCACCAAAGACAATGGAAAGACTACTAGAGTCCACTAGACTTCGAACCACTGGACTTGGGAGCATTGAGATCACTGAAATAGGGACCACTGGACTTGGAAGTGCTGAGACCACTGAACTTGGAGCGCAGAGATCTCAGGACTATGGACTAACGGACTTGGAAGTGCTGAGACCACCAGACTTGGGAGCGCAGAGACCTCAGAACTATGGACTACTGGACTTGGGACCACCAGGTTTGAGACCTGCAGAGTTGAAAGCTCTGAGCACCGGACTTAGGACTACCGGACTTGAGATCACCAGACTTGAGATCACCAGACTTGAGAGCACTGGGACCACCAGACACAGAAGCCCTGAGGACTCTGGAGTGGCAGCTATGATGGCTGAGTTATCTGTGATACTGAATACTGTGTGTACTGCGTTCCCCATCCGCAACTCCCAATGCCAATCACTCCCAATGCCAATGCCAAGTCAATGTAAAACTCCAAAGTCAAAATGTGGCATGACCAATCCGGGTGGTTCAGATAGCATAAAATAGTATGCAGTATAGGGTAAATGGTATGAGGTTTATGGTGCAGGATATGCAGTACACCAGCATTCCATTCTGAACAGCCACTGTCTCTCAGCTGAAATAAAACACACTCCATCTTCCCTTTCCCTTCAGAGAGGTAAGAAGGTGATGAACAGAAAGTTCCAATATTAAAAAAATATGTGTAGTTTGCATTCCTCTCTGTAATGGTTGAAACAGAGGGCAGTTTTACTGAACCGCCAGGGCATTACTTTCACCTAGCTTTTGTATTTATATTCAATTCACATGTGGTAAACATGTATAATTACTGTAATGTTTTCATGATTAGCCTGATTGGCTCAGAACTGGACAATCAGTATGTACTTCAGATTAGAGTCATCACAGTATGTTGTAGTCTGGTGCATTAAATATTATTATTTGCATAGACTTTAATGAGTTAATGAGTCTAAATCTACTGTACTTCATAACAAATAACTAAAGTGACCATTTGCCCACACATTTCTGATGCAGTGTACAAAGGTCGTCAGTATTTGTCTCTTCTGCTTACTTACAGTTTTTGAGAGTGTCTGGTTTTTTCTTACACCCGTGTGTGTGTGTGTGTGTGTGTGTGTGTGTGTGTGTGTGTGTCTTGGCACAACCCATTCTCATCCTCACTCACCTGTGTGTAGTTGTTCCCCAGATGCAGAGATGTCTTGCGTCAGTAACTGCAGATTGAGCTGGTGTGAGAACTTGGCCGGCAGATTGGGTTTAACAAGCCAGATGGTTTGTAATTGTCTGATCAATTCAGTGTTTGTGAGATTTTATGCCTTTCATTATTATTTGTTTTGCCACTTACAATTTACCATGCAAATTCCACCATCCCTCATTGGAAAAACACTGCATAGTGTCCATATGTCCACAAACACACACGCGGTATGCACATATTCACAGTTTTTTCGCCCATCATATATAGATCTATGCGTGTATAGAATGTGGCTGATTTTAGCATCCTTCACGAAGGATTGTATCCACTGCGCCAATGTATGACTCAAACTCCTCAAGTGTTGCCAACAATATTCAAACAATTCTGACACAGTTTAGAAATAAAAATATAAAATTACTATGCCATTTGGGATGTTTTTGAGTACTTCTTTCTAGATAAGAAAATTTAATAAATAAATAAACTGTTATAAATAATTCCTGTTTTTTTTGTTGTTTTTTTTTGATAATTAATTAATAGATATTTTCACCAAAAGGCCATTAGAAATATGCATTTGCATTTTCTTTGATCTGAAACTGTTATTTACTGTTTATGATGAAAATTCTAATGAAAATTCTGTCTTTTATTTGAACTCAATTTTATGACAAACCCATTTGATAATTTGTTAAATCTATCTAAAATATTGAAAATGTCACATTTCTTTGGTGTCACCAAGTGTAGTATCTTTAAACTTCAATAAAACTCAAAGTTATTTTCCTTTTTATCAGTTTTTGTGCATTATGAAAAGGTGATCTTGTTTATGCAGGAAAAATACTTTTAAAGTCTTTGATGCACAATTACCCATTCTACTTTCAGGCATGTTTTACTGTCGCCATTTTTTGAGACACTTTTGAGACAATGTGTGCGTTTACTGCAGTAATAACATCGTCTGCAGTACTTGTGCTCTTCTGTCAATTGTGCTTCTAGGACTTCCTGGAACAGTTGACAAGTTAATATGAACTCCATACACAGGTATTCATTTACAGTGACGCTATCATATGATTGCTTTGCATTTTATGTTAAAATAGTCCTCGTCTGTCTCTGAACAAAGTGAAATGCAATTTTTCTAGCATAACATGCATGACATTTGATGGACCTTTACAATGAGAGTGTGCTTGATCTTTAGTTGCTCTAAAAGCACTTCAGTGAAGACATTTACCCTGTGCCTAAATCAATTAACCCACATCCAGAAGCATCTGTTCTCGATGGACTACATTAACATGAGGTTTGGGTTTTGTGGTCACTGATTTTCATCTGTATTCATCTGAGGAAAAACTAAGACAGCAGATACATTTTTTCCCTGAAATATTTGTAATATATGTGTGTAATTTGTAATTACAAATTACATTTGTAATGTAATTTGGCATTAATGTTTTGATTCTGTTTTATTCAGTTGTCATATCGATACATGTTTTTTAGTACCATTTATTAAATGCAGTTTACTCATCTACTTAATATGAAATAACATTTCTGTTCGTGACTTGTGCTGCAAACTCATTTTGGAGGATTACATAATATTAAACAAGACTACACTTTAAAACCTTAAAATAAGCAACACTTCTGTAATTGTTTAACTATTTTGTAATATTTAGTTTGTATCAAACGCTTAGCCTATTGGTTCTTACATGCTTCGTTACAGGATTGCGACATGCCGTGTTTCAGTGGATTGACTTTTGAAATGAGTGTCGCGCCTTCACGGAGAGGTGCAGGATTCACATTTTCATGGATTAATCATTTAAATTCTGCTCTGTACCCCATAAAAAAACTATTACCACCAGAGAGGACTGCGACTGCAACTCATCATCATTTGAACTACTTTTGTTACCACTTTTGACATTTTTGCAATAAATCAATTGTTGTGATTACGCTTGTTTGTCTGTTATTCTTTTGTTTATAACAGTATGTAGTTTTAAGAAATGGTTATGGGTAGGTTTAGGGGTAGGTGTAGGATTAGAGGCTCAAAATATCGTTTTAATGCTATATTGTAACTACAGCTAAGTGTCATTTTCCTATACATTTCTGTCCATTATGTTTTAATCTTTTAATATTCTGTATAAAATAGGCATGTTTAGGTTCAGGATGGGGTTTAGGGATCTTACATTTATCTATAAAATGATAAAAGGGAAATTATACATATTTCTTTATGACATGAAAGATTCGTAAATTTTACGTTTTTTCGCTGTAAAAACATAATAATTCTACATTTAAATGCTGCCAATACATCTATATTTTACATTTCAGCACCTATCCAAACGTACAAAAATGTACATTTTGTGTCTTTGAAAGTTACATATTAATGCCTATGTATTAACAATGAGACCAGGCTGGTATTTGACTGTTCAGCCCAATGCCCTATTCTCAGAACTCAGTTCAGTACTCACACGCTCTATGAGCAGCACCTTCATGTGCTCATCTCTCAGACTGCACTCAGAAACCATCTCTCTGACAGTGCACACACATACCGAAATGATTTCTCTTTTGCTGCTTATTGCGCTTTAAAAGTTTAAAATCAGCAATGCTTAAAAATGCATGCAAATGATAAGCTTTCATGCGCATAACCGCAATAGAGACGATAGTCCAAAATCTACTAGTTGACAAATTTCTACCATTTAATTGTGTCTATCTCCCACTCATAATTTACAAATATTTAAGTACAGTTAAGTGGGCTTTTATTTATTTATATTACAGTGTATAGATAGATAGGCATACAAGAACAGAGCAAACAGAGAGAAAATGAAACTAAAACAGAACATACATGTTACAGTTATTCAATACTACACTTAAAGCTAATATGTTTTAATTGATCTAAATTGCAACTTCCTCATTACAAATGAATAATTACAAGTATATTTAAATACATGACATACAAGTTTATGATATTAAAGTATATTTTAGTTGACCATAACTGCTCAGTAGATTCAGCATACTTCAAAGACACACTTACTTAATTAAGTGGGCAAAAATCACTCTAAAGTTAATTGCATTTAATATAAATTTAAATAACACATTGAAAAGTATGTTAATGTGTACTTTTTCACAAGGTTAATTGGCTCATTTAAATTTACCTATCCGCTTCCCGTGAAACGATATATCAATGCACTCAATATGTGCACGTGTGACCTACAGTCTCCACGACAGCCACCTCTTACCTGTAGTATGTGCATGGTAACTTACAGAGAAGTATCTCTAAACGTCCTTTAACTGCTCAGTTTCCGCTCTCACACATTATAGACTGCCACTTGTACCAATCAGCCATGTACAGATTTGCTCATGCTCGGCGCCCTGCAGTCGCTTGGCTTGATTCCTGTACCATGTGAAGTGGGCTAAAGAGTTTTGCATAGAGTGAAAGGGTTAACCCTTCACTTCAAGCCCAGCTACTGGCTTTGTCACTCTGTTCTTTATGTGGATAATTAAGTCACTTTAAAACGATCTTTTGTTTCTTTTCTTAGGTGTGTAATGAGAGAGATCGCTTCAACACGCACCCAATCAGAAACAGCTAATCTGACCATATTGTTTGACAAGTGTGTTCCTTACTGCTCTCTGCCACAGGAGATGTAATCTGAAACAATTATGACAATTCCTCAGAACAGTATGGTGCTGGTAAGTAGCTTGTTTTCCACCTTCGTCAGGTTACATTCAATGGCCTCTCGAACACCATCGTCTAGAATGGGAGTCTCAAGAGTTAGAGGGTAGTTAGCCGAAGTTTATGAGCTGAGAAGCAACTTCTTGGCTGCTCCTGGTTCGTGCTGGAGCTAAGCGGTATAAATCGCCATTTTATTTTAATAGCAATCAAATCATTTATTAGAAACCTTAACTTATTTTGATGTTCTACTCAACTTATTTCTTTTTTCTACCACATCAGTTTCTTAACTGGTTTAGACCCAGATATTAAATCAGACATCAAGTGTGATGGCAAGAAAAGTAGGAACAAAAATAGAATTATTAAAACCACTAATTAGGATGAATGTCAACAACAAAAGAAGACAGGGGTGTCTTCTTCTTTAAAGTTAAAAATGCTTTCCTTAGTTCTTTAGTTTATAGCGTTAGCATCACTGTACTTTAAGAACCGATACCACAATGCTGTTTTATTAAGATAGATCAGTATGATTGTCTCTGAGTTTTCTAAATTACACTGATGCTAGTGAGTTTTAGAGAGCAGTACACACAATAATTAATTCCCTTACCTGTCCAACTTTAAAAGAACTATCTTTGGCATCACTGCTCCGACCTTGTGTATGCCATACCATTGTTTATGCTCATTTTTGTCTTTGTCTGTCTTTCTGTCTTTTGCCTTCAAACCATTTCTGTTACTTCAGCTATACAGGTACTGATTCTCCCATTGTCTCCACTGGTAAAGCAGGAAATGTTCCGGTGTTTTAATTTTCACGCTTCGTAAACAGCACTACGCTACTAGCGTATCTATAGAGGCAGCAGTCAATGGGCCCTATTTTAACGATCTAAGCACATGGTCTGAAGCGCACAGTGCAAGTGCAGTTAGGGCATGTCCAAATCCACTTTTAATAGCTTAACTACGGGAAAAATGGTTGCCGCGCCCAGAGCATGGTCTAAAAGGGTTGTACCTATTCTCTTATAATAATAGGTGTGTCTCTTATAGTAATAGGTGTGTTTTGGGCGTAATGTGCAATAAACCAATCAGAGTCTCATTTCCCATTCCCTTTAAAACCCAGTTGCACTTGCACTATGGCAGATTCGCTATTTACATGGCGGGATTTGCAAGCGGAAAAAAAAAACACTTCGCTAGCGAGGAGACGAGTCTGCTCATGTGCGAGGTTAAAGCGCGTGAGCAGACCATCTACAGGACAAGCCGGATTCCACCAAAGCATTTTTATCTTAGGCGCATATTACTAACATGCTATTTAAATAACAACAACAACAACAACAACAAAAAACTACACCATTGTCTTTAGACCAGGATTCAGTGGGTCAATGGTGCAGTCGTTTTCAGTTGCCTCAAAATAGCAACACGCCAACATTGCACCTGAACACACCTCGTTTTCAGACCAGCATGCCCATGGGCGCAAATGCATTTGCTATTTAAACAATGTGGCGCAGGTTGTGAAAATGATAAGTCGGGCTGAAACTATCAAAAAACACTTCCGTTGCATTGTGGCGGATGTATGATAGGGCCCAATGAGTGTGAAGATTCTCTCTGATGTTTAGTAAAACACCACGGGTCACACCATTTCAACCTGGCGAAATACATGGAGGGGGATATATAATTAAAATACATTTTACAGTAAACTATTATGAGATGTCTACATTCTTCATCTCATATGAGTGTACACCATTTAGATGACTCCCTTCACAAAAACACACTTTATTTCCTTTTCCTATCCTACTTTTAAATTAGCACCAAACTACTCAATGCACCTTTTTATTCCCTTTATTCCCTAAAAAAAATAAATAAATAAATAAATAAATTGTAATGAAGTTGCATATGTAGTGTCGTTCAAATCTAATTGTGCACTTAAGTGGCCTTTTATATCTATATCTATATTATATATATATATATATATATATATATATATATATATATATATATATTAATGATGCAAAAGGCCACTTAAATGCACTTAAAGAGAGAACACTTTCATGACTGTACACTTAAGTACACTTAAAATGTGCAGTTTGTAATAATGTCAAATTAAAGTTTTACTTTAAAGTACTTTTTAAATATGTTTTAAAGAAGTACACTTATTTTGATGTGTTGACTTACTAAAGCACATGTAAAGTACTTGATTATAATTTTATAATTTTTTCAATTCAATATTACATTTAAAGTTAATATATTTTAAATGTATAAAATTGCAACTTCATCATTACAAATGTTTAACTGCAAATATATTCAAATACATAACTTGCAAGTGTAACTGGTTGTTGTCTGTGTTGTGGTGGAATAATATAAAGACAACAGCTGATGAGTCGACTTTTCATTTAATCTGATAAAAGAAACAACAGTCTTTTATACTGTGATTTCTTCTTTATACGTTTCTGTGACGTAAATGTTATATGCAATGCAATTGGCATGTGCTTTAAATTCACCAGTGACACAGAAAACTGATCATAATCTTAATTAAAGTGACAACATGAAAATAATAAAACATAGCTACATTGAAATTAATGTTATAAATATGATTTAGAAGAAGAATGTAGGCCTAAGTAATAAAGTGATTTTTAAGGCAAAGTTGAAATTAGATTAATCACAGTTTATTTGAAACCTAACTCTCCCATGCAGACAGGAAAGGAAATTAAGATTAACATGCTGCAGTCAGAAAATTAAAGAGGAAGATGCATATACATACAGGCACATCAGGTATTCATTTGAACATTTTTGTGTAATTCTATGTATTAAACATGTACAATACTTTCCATACCCATTACACTATATAGAAATTACATTAAAGTTTATTTTAGTTTGCCTTAAATGCTTGTCAGTAAACTCAGCAGTAACTTGAACCATATTTCAAAGACAACAAAAGTAATTATGAAATGACATATAAATATGTATTTAAGTCCCACTTCAAAAAGCACTTTAAATTTTAACTAACTGCATTTAATATCAATTTAAATTAAAATAAATTTTAATTTAATTGCAAATAACATGCACTTAAGTGTCCAAAAACATTATATTCAGTACTTCTCCCTTAAGTATATTCTTTTAAAGTATTATTTCCGTAATAAGTGCTCTTTTTAAAAGTATGCTAAACTCTACTTAATTCTCAAAGGATAATCACATTAGTTGTATAATCCTGACCAAGTGTCAAGGTTAGGCTGGTTAGTATGGTGTAGTTAGTTATTGCTGGTAGACATAACTAGAGCAGCTGCCATGAAATGAGATAAAATATTTTTGCAAGCAATATATAAACTGCAAATATGCCATTATATTGATATATA
Source organism: Megalobrama amblycephala (assembly GCF_018812025.1). NCBI lineage: Eukaryota > Metazoa > Chordata > Actinopteri > Cypriniformes > Xenocyprididae > Megalobrama > Megalobrama amblycephala. The sequence goes on along the minus strand of NC_063049.1, from coordinate 7,816,181 downwards.
GTGTATATTTTAGTGCTATATTATGCTCATTTTGTCAAAATGAAGTTGACTGAAATTGGGTATTAGACCACAATCTGTCCCATTGCAGAGGGGTTTTGCACAACAATTCAGATTCAGAGCAATCCTGTGAAATTTGGTTTCAAATCAATCAAAGTTCAATAAAAAAAACTTTGAAGTGATTTTTCTCAATTCCAGTTTTGAAGTATTTACCATGTTTTGCCTTAGGACCGTATAGTAGATGTAAGGGGGGTTTGTAGGGTACTTATAGTTATAGGGTACACTCTAAAAAACAAAACATTGGTTCAACAACAAAAAAAAAATGTTAATGTTTTCCACTAGAATTTTTAACTTAAGCCAATTGGCAGAATTACATTAATTCAAAGCAATATTTTGAGTTGATCCAACATAATGTTTTAAGTAAGGTGAAGATGCTTTTTGGACAAAAAACGCATTTCTAAGTAACATGAACTTACCAAGATGGTAAATCTCCAAAAACCCACATTAACAGAAACTCTTCTAAAGTAGCATAACAAAACACTAATTACTGCTAAATCTCCCTTACCATTAATCTTGTGCAAGAAAACATTATATAACACTTAATTTTAGCATTTACTCTTCCTTTCAAGTGCCATGGGCAAAGCATGATGGGAAATATAAATCCCAGCCCAGTTTCACTTAACTTAAGTTCCTCTAAATTAAAAGAAGTGTTCATACAACTCAAAACAATGAAACACGTTTACACGTCATCAGATTGTATTTTACATTCACAGAACTTAAAATTAAATACATTTTTGATTAACTGAAAATCTTAAACTATGACAAGTCATGATAGTATATCGAATCAATAGGCATAATTCGTGTGTCATCCAAGCTCAATAAAATAACAATTACAAGTAAAAAGTCTAACAGCATTTCAGAACTTGATTTTTTATTTCACAACAATATATATATATATATTTAAGTAATGACTAAAGGTCCTACCTATGGACATAGGTCTACTACCTATGACACAACAACTCGGGATAGTTGCCGAGCGATCAGCCAATCAGTGTTGTCACTGAGAAGGATCAAGCACATGACATTTACAACTCTCCTGATTGGCTAACAAAAATTCTGCCAGCATCCATGTTTGCTTGTTGTTTTTCTCTGTTCTCCGTGACCCTATCAGAACAGAACCACTCATCTACATCATCCTCATCATACCTTTCTGTAGATGAGTCGTTCCTCAAATGAAGCTCAAACCTCTAGTCAAATCTGACAGAAGACCTGAAATATCACACACACTCACAGAAAGTGGACCCAAGGTTGGCTGCCAACCAGGGCCAAATTTAGCTCCCTGTTGAGCTCTTAAACTTTATCACTCCTGGTATTTGTCCTCAATGGCAAATTAACAGCCTTCGCCCTACGCTTGGATTTCCTTTCAGGAGACAGAGCTTAAATTCTTCCTAACTACCCTGAATTTACTACTTTTCTGCTGTTCACAGGACAGAATGAATGCCGGGACTAAAGTAGAGGAGATAAAAATTTATGGTATCTTGCAATTTAATGGTTGAAAAGATGCAATTTGAAAGATCATAAATTGTGAAGGAGTGCATGCTCCATTGAGCTTGATTCAGTGCTTGCTGTTAGAAGTTGATTTGCGAGTGTCTGCAGAGTGTGATTAACGACCCGATGAGCCCGAGTGCCGCTAACCACGTTACCACTAATGCTGCTCATTAGAATAAATAAAATAAATTGACTGCAGCTCTATGAAAACTCTGTAATGGTTAAAAATCAAAGAACATCACCCGCCAGCCCGGGTTTAGCTCCTGGGCGCCCGTCGTCACCTCTGTCACGTCTACGGTGACAGGGCCGAGGGGGGAGCCTGCAGGGGCCCGGCCGGGGAAATACGACCGACGGGAAGGAGAGAGGATTGTTTCCTTGACTGGTAATCACATGTCAGACCTTTTTGCTTTGAAAACCATTTGAGGAGAAGGGAGTTATAATGCATAAAATTGCATTTCAAGCTGATAATCGCTTGGTAGAAGGAGTCGGTGTGAAGATTGCGCTTGTTGCTTTTGCAGTTTTCCTGCTCTTGGCCCGGGGTGTCGGTAATAGTGTGTGCGCTCTGAGCTTTAGCCCTTTCTGCTGTCACTCATTTGCGCAGAGAAAGGCCCCTGGATCCCTTCAGACGCGATCGTTCGGGATGATGGAGCCTGCTGTACACTGGCTGCTCACAGAAAACATGGAAATTATTATGAGAGAAGTAAAAATAGACGGTGGACCCAAACGGAGCAGGTGAAAGTTCATGAGGAATATTTAGGATGTAGCTTTGACTCTCAAAATACCTTATGTCTGTGCTCTAAATCAGTCTCGCACCTTTTATTTCTCTCTTCGCCTTATTTGAGATTCAAGAGGCTTTATTGGCATAGTAAAAGGGAGACTTACATTGCTAAAACTTTAGAGATATTATATATGTGTGACCCGTGCTGGCAAAATGAGTGGGAATGCGCACAGGCTAATTTTGAGCTACGGGCGAAACAAGTGAAAAATGTCAATTTTGGTCGAAATTGAGGTTTTCACAAAAATAAGTTCATTAAGCCCTCGTCTAGTGATCCCAATGCTCCAAATAGCAATTAAACATCTAAAAGTATCTTTATTTGTTTTTTGTTTTTTTCTGAGAGGAGTACCTTTCCTTTGATCATGAAAATTGCCGTTTTTCTCTGCTCGCTTCTCAACGACTGGCGCTTCCCTCAGCACAAGTTTGGTATCGTTGTAAAGCACAGCATTCCAACTTATTAATATTCATAGTGAACTCTCGATGTCATGAGTCTGAACCAATGAAATGTGATTTCGGATCCGGGGCGCGAACACAAAGACACCTCAGACAGCACTGGATCCCGATATACACAGAATTACAGTATTTTAAAAAATAAAGTTATCTGTTATGTCTTAAGTGGATGTTTGATTAACTGTTGGGGAAAAACATCTGATGTGACACTATATTAGATCCGTTTGGTACAGTAGGTCTTAATATATAGGCTGTCTGTTTCATTATTGTTACTCAAACAATTGTCGAATCATGGAAAAAAAAGTTGAATATATATTTTTTTCCTATAGATATGAGTTTTGACTTGGTTTATGTCAAATTTTGTGGCATTATCAGGGATTTTAAGGTTTGGTTGTTGACGATCGATTTTGTTTTGGAACCTTCAGAAAACGTTAACTCGATTTTTCTCAAAACTGACTTTGCTGACTCTATAGACTTCAAACAGGTGGAGCTCAGTCATTTTTTGTCAGATTCCAACAAATTAAACATCATTTTGAAGGTTTTTTAAATAGAGAATATGAGAATGATAATAACTCATTTTTGAAAATTTGCTCATTGCGACTTATTTTGTCAGCACAGGTCACATATACACAACCATACACAAAAATAGATACAATTTCAAATAAAATATTTATAAGAAACAAAATTATAACTGAAACAGGGCATTCTCCATCTTCATCTTTCTCCAAGTTTATTTTAATAAATTTGCCTGTTCTTTTGTACTCTTGGATAATTGATTTCTCTGATGAATCTCCCAACACATTATTAAAATCAATAACCAATAAGTCGTGTTATGCTGTATACTTATTTGAACCTGTGAAAATGACTTTTTGATTTTTCTTCATTGAGCCAGTTTCAGTGACAGTGAGGTCATAGGTCATGAAGAAGCTGATAGCTAACAGTCTCCTAATTATGGATTCACATTATGAAGCGTGATAGTGTGTTCTCACCGTGTTGGGATTCCACAGAAAGCACTATAGACATTGTTGATGGATCTTTTTATTTACTTATTTATCACAGTTAAGAGTTGACATGTTGTTTAAAACCTTCTTAGCTGTCGTAAAAAATAACTAATGCACAGTTTCTCATGGCAGGATCAGCCATATGATACAAAGACTGCAATGTTCAATACATTATCGCTAATTATTAATACTTCTTAAACTCTAAGTGATATAGTTCGGCTGTTTACACTTACACACACCTGTAATCACGCATTAGTTAAATTTCTGCAGTATGTTCCCCTAATTTTAATACAGCCTTGAATGTGACTCATCCAATCAGCATTTAGAGACAAAAATATCTAGTAAATAATAGTCTGTTATTTGCAAACTGAATGTGTCAACAACTTAAAACTATTTTAAAGTCTGGACATTCACTTTTTATCAACTGGGTTAAAAAAAAAGACTGTGCTTAATTGTATACTTCAAATCTTAAAAGTATATTTAAAAAAAAATGTACTTGCATATAATATTAATGAAGTAAAAGACCACTTAAGAGAGTACACTTTCATGACTACACACTTAAGTACACTTTTAAAAAGTGCACTTTAAAATTATGTGAAATTAAATGTTTACTTTAAAGTACTTTTAGTTAACCATAAATGCTTGTCATACATTCAACAGTAACTTTAACCATATTTCAAAGACAATAGAAATAGTTATGAAATTACATATAAAGATGTACTTAAATCCTACTTAAGTGGGTCAGAAAGCACTCTAGTTCAACTAATTTCATTTCATTTAAATGTAAACTTTAATACATTTTTATTTATTTGTAAGCAATATTACATTAACATAACATGCCTAAACTAAGTAAGGAATAACTGACGACGGGCCGTTGATTTTTTTTAGAAAATAATGCACACCCGAGGTGGTATTGCGGCCACCACACGAAGGGGAATGTACATTATTTTCTAATAATTTAACGGTCTGGAGTCAATTATTCCGCTTATACTACGGTAACCACTCCTCAAGACACTGTTCAGATGTTTTATTTCAAGACATTTGTCAGGTTTTTGTCCTTAAAACACTCTTGTGTGTGTAACTAATTTCTTACGCATCTCATCCCAAGCCTCTGTTGCTAATTCCAAAACGTCATTTCAGACTAATGGAGGCTTGAGCCTTGATAGCAGGTTATTAACACAGTCGAGAGAAAGAGAGAGAGAGAGAGAGAGAGAGAGAGAGAATAAGCATATGTGAATTCGCTTGAGTCTGTGTGTCTCTCACGGCATCAGTGTCTTTACTATAGCGAAACTGTAAGTTTATCTACTTCAAGGACCACACAGTTATTACCTCACTGGTGAGAAATGTCATGATGCTTTTAAGTTGCTAAACTATTTTACTGATTAATTCGTCAGAGCAGCGCTGACAACACATTTCTGTGCAAGTGTGTGTCCGTATTGTGTGTGTGCATTTGAATGAGAGAGAGAGAGTGGGAGAGGACATTAAAAAAACATATTTTGTGGCAAAAACCATGACAATAATTTGTCGTTTTCATCCTATTGTTTACTATATTTATTTGCTTGGTCAGTGTCATTGTGGGTTTTGTTTCTTTTGCGGTTGTAGGCAATAAGGACCTTTTGAAATAACTGGAATCATTTGGCGAAGTGATATGGAGCTGTAACGTACGGTGGCCCCAGTAGTGCACAACACAACGAAATTAAAAAAGCAAACATAAGTTCACAACACAACGAAATTGAGCCACAACACAACGAAATAAAGCCACAACACAACGGAATAAAGCCACAACACAACGGAATAAAGCCACAACACAACGAAATAAAGCCACAACACAACGGAATAAAGCCACAACACCACGAAATAAAGCCACAACACAACGAAATAAAGCCACAACACAACGAAATAAAGCCGCAACACAATGGAATAAAGCCACAAGACAATTGTCAGACGTTCCCTTCATCATTCGCTGTGGTAGCGCATCAAATCATTCACAGGTATAAATATGAAGCTATTGTGCACTCAAGTGATTTTGAATTAATATTTCATGTCGATATACAGTGGTTATATACTGTTGAAACTAATCGTGGTATTCATATCACTGCCAACTCTATAAAACATTGGCAAGGAATACTAACAATACCGAGCTCTGAGAGCCCCCTAGTGGTCGGGAGCATTTTCGTTATATTGTGGCTTTATTCTGTTGTGTTGTGGCTTTATTCCGTTGTGTTGTGGCTTTATTTCGTTGTGTTGTGGCTTTATTCCGTTGTGTTGTGGCTTGATTCCGTTGAGTTGTGGCTTTATTCCGTTGTGTTGTGGCTTTATTCCGTTGTGTTGTGGCTTGATTCCGTTGTGTTGTGGCTTTATTCCGTTATATTGTGGCTTTATTCTGTTGTGTTGTGACTTTATTCTGTTGTGTTGTGGCTTTATTCCGTTGTGTTGTGGCTTTATTTCGTTGTGTTGTGGCTTTATTCCGTTGTGTTGTGGCTTGATTCCGTTGAGTTGTGGCTTTATTCCGTTGTGTTGTGGCTTTATTCCGTTGTGTTGTGGCTTGATTCCGTTGTGTTGTGGCTTTATTCCGTTATATTGTGGCTTTATTCCGTTGTGTTGTGGCTTTATTTCGTTGTGTTGTGGCTTTATTCCGTTGTGTTGTGGCTTGATTCCGTTGAGTTGTGGCTTTATTCCGTTGTGTTGTGGCTTTATTCCGTTGTGTTGTGGCTTGATTCCGTTGTGTTGTGGCTTTATTCCGTTGTGTTGTGGCTTTATTCCGTTGTGTTGTGGCTTGATTCCGTTGTGTTGTGGCTTTATTCCGTTGTGTTGTGGCTTTATTTCGTTGTGTTGTGGCTTTATTCCGTTGTGTTGTGGCTTTATTCCGTTGTGTTGTGGCTTTATTCCGTTGTGTTGTGGCTTTATTCCGTTGTGTTGTGGCTTTATTTCGTTGTGTTGTGGGTTTATTCCGTTGTGTTGTGGCTTTATTCCGTTGTGTTGTGGCTTTATTTCGTTGTGTTGTGGCTTTATTCCGTTGTGTTGTGGCTTTATTTCGTTGTGTTGTGGGTTTATTTCGTTGTGTTGTGGCTTTATTCCGTTGTGTTGTGGCTTTATTTCGTTGTGTTGTGGCTCGATTCCGTTGTGTTGTGGCTCGATTCCGTTGTGTTGTGGCTCGATTCCGTTGTGTTGTGGCTTTATTTCGTTGTGTTGTGGCTTTATTCCGTTGTGTTGTGGCTTTATTTCGTTGTGTTGTGGCTCGATTCCGTTGTGTTGTGGCTCGATTCCGTTGTGTTGTGGCTCGATTCCGTTGTGTTGTGGCTCGATTCCGTTGTGTTGTGGCTCGATTTCGTTGTGTTGTGGCTCGATTCCGTTGTGTTGTGGCTTTATTTCGTTGTGTTGTGGCTCGATTCCGTTGTGTTGTGGCTCGATTTCGTTGTGTTGTGGCTTTATTCCGTTGTGTTGTGGCTTTATTCCGTTGTGTTGTGGCTTTATTTCGTTGTGTTGTGGCTTTATTTCGTTGTGTTGTGGCTTTATTCCGTTGTGTTGTGGCTCGATTCCGTTGTGTTGTGGCTCGATTCCGTTGTGTTGTGGCTCGATTCCGTTGTGTTGTTGCTTTATTCCGTTGTGTTGTGGCTTTATTTCGTTGTGTTGTGGCTTTATTCCGTTGTGTTGTGGCTTTATTTCGTTGTGTTGTGGCTTTATTCCGTTGTGTTGTGGCTTTATTTCGTTGTGTTGTGGCTTTATTTCGTTGTGTTGTGGCTTTATTCCGTTGTGTTGTGGCTTTATTCCGTTGTGTTGTGGCTTTATTCCGTTGTGTTGTGGCTTTATTTCGTTGTGTTGTGGGTTTATTCCGTTGTGTTGTGGCTTGATTTCGTTGTGTTGTGGCTTTATTCCGTTGTGTTGTGGCTTTATTTCGTTGTGTTGTGGCTTTATTCCGTTGTGTTGTGGCTTTATTTCGTTGTGTTGTGGGTTTATTTCGTTGTGTTGTGGCTTTATTCCGTTGTGTTGTGGCTTTATTTCGTTGTGTTGTGGCTTTATTCCGTTGTGTTGTGGCTCGATTTCGTTGTGTTGTGGCTTTATTCCGTTGTGTTGTGGCTTTATTTCGTTGTGTTGTGGCTTTATTTCGTTGTGTTGTGGCTTTATTCCGTTGTGTTGTGGCTTTATTCCGTTGTGTTGTGGCTCGATTCCGTTGTGTTGTTGCTTTATTCCGTTGTGTTGTGGCTTTATTTCGTTGTGTTGTGGCTTGATTCCGTTGTGTTGTGGCTTTATTCCGTTGTGTTGTGGCTTTATTCCGTTGTGTTGTGGCTTTATTCTGTTGTGTTGTGGCTTTATTCCGTTGTGTTGTGGCTTTATTTCGTTGTGTTGTGGCTTGATTCCGTTGTGTTGTGGCTTTATTCTGTTGTGTTGTGGCTTTATTGTGTTGTGGCTCGATTTCGTTGTGTTGTGAACTTATGTTTGCTTTTTTAATTTCGTTGTGTTGTGCACTACTGGGCCACCATAGTAACGCAGTCAAGACCTGCTAGAACTATTTTAGCCGTGCTTTTCCCTGAAAATAATTGCACACCTTAAAACATTCGTCAACCAATCAGATTAGAGTATTCAACAGCTCTGTAGTATAAATATTAAATAAACTTAACAGTAGCTGTTGCTCAAAACCATATATGAGGTCCTCTATGGTGAGATATAAATGGCATTATTTCTACTTGTGCGTATACTGTAGCTAATTCTTCCATTCCTCGTAAATAACTACTGGCAGTCTAACAGGAAACTAAAGAACCTTTAGAGCTCCAGCTAAATGTAAATATGCTGGTCGGTTTTCATACAAAAATTCAAAAACTTTTTTATAATAGAGGAAGTGGTGAAAGCTGTGGTGTGTGTGTGTGTGTGTGTGTGTGTGTGTGTGTGTGTGTGTGTGTGTGTGTGTGTGTGTGTGTGTGTGTGTGTGTGTGTGTGTGTGATGGGCTCCCTGAGGTGTTGGTCCTCCCTGTTGTTTCTTTTTCCCTTCTTTAAAAAAAAAAAAAAACAAATCCTGTGGTTGTACCACAACATTTATGGCAAATTCCATGAGAGAATTTCAGGATACCCTGAAGTAATTAAAGAGGAATTCATTTCAAATTTATGTTTTGTCCCTTTGAGGATTTCCCAGGATAGTTCCTTTCAGACGGAGAACAATGTGCTCAATGACTCGATTATGTTTGTTTGTATTTATTATGTTCGGAGCGCTGTAAATAAGCCATGTTCATCTGTTGCCAGCCTAAAACTTCATATCTGAGGGCTGCCAAATGACAGGGTCAGACAGACGCTGACACACACCACAGTGTTTTTCATATTGCGCTAAATTCTGTGGCATTTGCACATGAGGAAACAATGGCGCATGAAAACCAGGGGATAGTTAATTCAGAGTTTTTCAGAGCTCATTCACACACATTTGTTTGTCAGTTATCAGAGGAGAGCTTCAGGTTTACCGTGTGTGTAAATGGCAATCATGCAGTGCAATGCATCTGAATGGTGTTTTGTTTTACAAAACAATCCAAATCCAAAAGGAGCATGTCACAATGTAATCATTTATTTTATTGATCTATTTTGTTTCTTTTTGGGAGGTGAGGCGGTACATAGTAGAATGTGTTCTGTGCTGCTGCTTTTGTACAATTCACAATTGTGAATCAGGTTAATATTTAGTTGACCTGGTTATGCAGTGACTGAACCATTAAATGTTTCTGGAAAGGAGATAAAAAAAAATCACACTAAACTAAAAACTCCCAGCTCGACATCAGTCATGGTGACGTTTCCACCAACACGTCATTCTAGTGTCGGAGAACTCCATTACTTTCCAAAGACTAAAACTTAAGGGTTAAAATGAACTCTCATGTCATTCCAAACCCATTTGATTTTATGTCTTCTATGCATAAAGGAGCTACGCTTTTCCATCCATTGAACATGAACATTGATATTTACTGTCATGCTCCAAAAATGACAAAAGCACCATCAAAGTATCATAAAAGTTGTCCATTCTACTTGTATTCTGAAGCCACACAATAGCTTTGTATGAGGAACACAGTGAAATTTTAGTAATTTTCCCTGAAAATCTTCACCTGAGCAAAAACTCTCATATCTCAGTTTCTCTCATTCATAATCTCGACATTTGCCACCTCAAAATGTGCAGATTTGTTGATGATGATGTTGAATGTCATAGGCGCTATGTCCTGAGACTGATTTCAGCACACTGGTTTTAAAGGATTAGTTCACTTTCAAATAAAATTTTCCTGATAATTTACTCACCCCCATGTCATCCAAGATGTTCGTGTCTTTCTTTCTTCAGTCAAAAAGAAATTAAGGTTTTTGAGGAAAACATTCCAGGATTATTCACCTTATAATGGACTTCAATGGCCTCCAAACGGTCAAAATTACAGTTTCAGTGCAGCTTCAAAGGGCTTTAACGATACCAGATGAGGAATAAGGGTCTTATCTAACATAACAACCGGTCATTTTGGAAAAAAAATACAACTGTATATGCTTTATAAACACAAATGATCGCCTTGCACGTGCTTCCACTTTCCAAATTCTTCAAAAAGCTTGCGCTGTATGTCCTACGCCTTCCCTATTCTACTTACGGAAAAAAAACGAAACTGCCGCCGCATTCGTTACGTAAGTTGAAAAGGGAAGGCGTAGGACATACAGCGTAAGTTTTTTTAAAAAATTGATTCAAATTCAATTAGATGGTCAGTTTACACCGACCTACTGACTCGGCTCAACTTACCCCTAAGCTTTTTTTAATAAAAAGCCATATTTTTAGAACCCTTTGTCATAGATGTATTTCAGGAAACATCCTGAAATTATACTTTAAATACTTTCATTGTACTTCTGCCTCCATCTTGAGGACCACATAAAAAATGGCTCATCTTACCCCACTCTCCCCTATTCATGATACTAAGTGGGCAGCCAGTCTCTGAGCCCTCCCTATAGCTCTACAGCGCCCCCGCTATTTTCCAATGTAAATCTGTGGTGAAAAATGGAACTGCAGCGCGCTCTAATTTAGAGCGACTGCCTCTCTTATTTTCACGTTAATTTACGTAAACCTCACTCCAGACCAAGACAATATCATTACGCTTCAGTTATGTGTCTGCATCAGGTCAGTAACTAGTTGGCATGTCTGTTCTTCCAATGTGGAGTAGCATATAAATTTAATGAAAATATAAACTGGAATTCCTACATAACTTGCAATATTCTAAAACAATATTTGGAGGTAATAATTACTATTAACAGGCAATTCTAATGCATCTGTTGTGTGTAATAAAGTCTATCAATCATCGTTAGAGCGCCACCCTCAGGCAGAATAACGCAAGGACATAGAATTCAGCCATTATAATATAAAGTATAAAAAATGTTATGTTATGTTAAAATCATAAACTAGCAACCGCAGAATCTGGCCTACCTCAATTTACGGCCAGGAGCCTCTACTGGATGTGAACGCGATAACTTTTAAAAGATATTCATCTCAGGGAAGAAAGTACATGGATTGTATTTCACGTTGCGTTTCATAAATCTTGAAACTTGTGTGCTTTTCCTGGCGAGTCGGAGTGAACTACAGCGCTAACAGATCATGAACCTGCAGTCGTGCACAGAAGACCAACGGCCAAGATCAGGATTTCCATAAAATTTCTGCTTATTTTTCACCAAACCCTATCGTATACCCCTGAACACTTGGAATACAGGACACGTGTTGCATGCGACCACACTTTTGCTCTGACCACACAGGCCCTTGTTTAAATGCAGATCAGTTTTCTGCAAAAGCTCTTTTATTACTTAAGTGATGTTGCATGAACGTTTAGCAGTTTTTGTATTGTCTATAACTTTATCATGGGTTGACCTGTGCCGCGTTTGTTTGAGCAGGTAATTGAGTGGCGCTTTATCCTTTGTGCGTTCTCTACAGCAGACTCCATTTCACGCCGGGGTCAGAGAAACCGGCGCGGCTGCGAGCAGGTACGGCGCAGGGGAGCGTGGGGGTGGACGGGTTGAGAGGGGCTTCTGTTCTAATCGCACCTCGCTCCAAACTTTAACCAACACTCTCCTCATCACAGTGAAGTGGCGGTGAGAGAGGGGGGAGCGCAGGTCAGCGGTGCTGTGAATAGACCTCATCAGCGAGGGCCAGAGATCAAATCCTCACATTACTCCAAGCACAGTCACCTCTACGACCCCGCCAATATCGCATGCCTAACGCAATTATTTGCAATCAGCAAATGTGTGATTCATTATAAAAGATTTCTTACCCCGATATAATTTGCTATTGTTCGCAGGGGGAAAAAGCCACACAAAGGGCCTTTTTAAGTGTTATTGTAGAGAGCAGAGCCCTTTGTTTAAGACACTTTCATATTGCGGCAGTTAAAGTCTGATTAAAGTCTGAAATGGAGAGATGAAAATGAGCTCGTGTAATGTAGCGAGTCTTGCTGGGAAGGAAATGGCTGGTGTTCTCGTACACACTCTCTATTGAACTGATTTGTAAATAGACTTTCTGACAAAAATCCTACAATTTCTGTGTCACTTTTCCTGCCGGTATATTTTTCTCCTGATTGTAGGCGAGAGAACTGCTGGGATATAATCAGACACAGTGTTTACCGGAAAGTTTGTCTCTCTAAACTGTGTTGGAGAGACTTGGGAACATGCTGGATTATATTTAAGAACATAACACTGAGACTGTTGTTTCCAAACCTGTAATATTAAGTTTTCTTTATCACCACATTCTCAAGAGAACCCTTTTATTTAAGTGTTTCCTTAAAATGTTTCTGGAATGACTTGATATTTGTCTGAAGCATTTGAATGTTGGAGTCACATGCTATTTGTCCTTAGCATTTTCTTTGGCATTTGAAATCAGTACAAAGTAACAAACGGTTCAAAGAAACGCAAACTTCCTGCTTGACTAAACGTGTAAATTTAATGATGTGCGGACAGACTAATGGTGGATTTATGTGAGTCTCGGACATGTATGATTAGCAGGGGTTAAACATTTCTGTTGTTGTGCGTTTAAGTTTGAAACTCTGCCGTTCTAGTTTTGCTTGTGTGGCTCATTAACGAGGAACAAATATCTTTCTCATTTGCATATTTCTCAACCTCTATCCATAAGTTTTTTTTTTTTTTTTCAAACCTGCAAAGACTATCTTCTGCATATCTCTACCTTCCAGACTGTAATGCAATTATGCACACTTTTCAAGAAACTGCTTAATGCGATGCAATTAAGACTGGTTAAAAAAAGAAAATGTGCTCATTTCAAGTTTTAAGGGAACTGCTATGGCCCAGTCTCTATCATATATGCTGATCATTTGATAATTTGCTTTTCTATAAAGAAAAGAACTTCGAACTTTTGCTTTGTTGCAACATTGTCATGTTTGAAAAATGTGCCTCCATCTACATTTTTGCAAAACTCCAAAAACGTACCTGTACATAATTGACAGCAGTTTTCAGCTGAAATAAAAACACCAGTAAAAACCAGTAAAGTAAAATACACCACTTTTATTCCTTTTCACATAAATTATGATTACTGGGGCAATAATGATAAATTCTGACTTATTTCATGCTGTTCCTTTCGCAATACTATGTTATGACCTCAAAACTCTTTTACTATAGTGCATCATTTGTAAACTAATACATTTTGATGTTTCCGTCACATAATCAGCTCCACGTATCGCTTTTCTACTGTAGTAAACTTGCTTTGTAACTCACCTGGTACAGCAGTGATGTCGAGTGCTTGAGTACAAGCTCTTGTAGAAGCAAGCTAAAATGTCATGGTTGCTTCAGCAAAAGTGTTTTTATTTCAGGTTTGCTTTGGTTAAAGTGGTCATGACATGAGAAATCAAATATTTCTTGATCTTTTGACATATAAGAGGTCTTTGTACCATTAAAGCATCCTGCAAGTTTCAGAGGTTAAAACATCTTCCTCATTATAAACAAAGCATTTATTTAATCAAGCTCCAGAAACGGCTCATTTAGACTTGTGACATCACATGGGCAAATACATTTGCATATGACTGCCTCCAGAGCAAGACATCGACCAATAGTTATACATTATTGCACCTTAGGCCCTGCCCACTGGCGTTCAGTCCCTTAACGGCTGACATTCGTCTACACTGGATGTAAGAGTCACGTTGTGTCAGAAGCAAATAGAACCCATTATAACCGCTGACGCTGTCTACACTGATACAGCATACAGATGTGTTCAGTTTCTGAACCCATTATAATCACTGATGCTGTCTACGCTGATACAGCATACAGATGTGCGTTCAGTTTCTGAACCCATTATAACTGCTGACACTGTCTACGCTGATACAGCATACAGATGTGTGTTCAGTTTCTGAACCCATTATAACCGCTGACACTGTCTACGCTGATACAGCATACAGATGTGCGTTCAGTTTATGAACCCATTATAATCGCTGATGCTGTCTACACTGGATACAGCATACAGATGTGCGTTCAGTTTCTGAACCCATTATAACTGCTGACACTGTCTACGCTGATACAGCATACAGATGTGTGTTCAGTTTCTGAACCCATTATAACCGCTGACACTGTCTACGCTGATACAGCATACAGATGTGCGTTCAGTTTCTGAACCCATTATAACCGCTGACACTGTCTACGCTGATACAGCATACAGATGTGCGTTCAGTTTCTGAACCCATTATAACCGCTGACACTGTCTACACTGATACAGTATACAGATGTGCGTTCAGTTACTGAACCCATTATAATCTCTGATGCTGTCTACACTGATACAGTATACAGATGTGCGTTCAGTTTCTGAACCCATTATAATCGCTGATGCTGTCTACGCTGATACAGTATTCAGATGTGCGTTCAGTTTCTGAAGTCATTATAATCGCTGAAGCTGTCTACGCTGATACAGTATACAGATGTGCGTTCAGTTTCTGAACCCATTATAATCGCTGATGCTCTCTACACTGATACAGTATACAGATGTGCGTTCAATTTCTGAACCCATTATAACCGCTGACACTGTCTACGCTGATACAGCATACAGATGTGCGTTCAGTTTCTGAACCCATTATAATCGCTGATGCTGTCTACACTGATACAGTATACAGATGTGCGTTCAGTTTCTGAACCCATTATAATCGCTGATGCTGTCTACACTGGATACAGTATACAGATGTGCGTTTAGTTTCTGAACCCATTATAATCGCTGACACTGTCTACGCTGATACAGCATACAGATGTGTGTTCAGTTTCTGAACCCATTATAATCGCTGATGCTGTCTACACTGATACAGCATACAGATGTGTGTTCAGTTTCTGAACCCATTATAATCGCTGATGCTGTCTACGCTGATACAGCATACAGATGTGTGTTCAGTTTCTGAACCCATTATAACGCTGACACTGTCTACGCTGATACAGCATACAGATGTGTGTTCAGTTTCTGAACCTATTATAATCGCTGATGCTGTCTACGCTGATACAGTATACAGATGTGCGTTCAGTTTATGAACCCATTATAATCGTTGATGCTGTCTACACTGGATACAGTATACAGATGTGTTCAGTTTCTGAACCCATTATAATCGCTGATGCTGTCTACGCTGATACAGTATACAGATGTGCGTTTAGTTTCTGAACCCATTATAACGCTGACACTGTCTACGCTGATACAGCATACAGATGTGCGTTCAGTTTATGAACCCATTATAATCGCTGATGCTGTCTACGCTGATACAGTATACAGATGTGTGTTCAGTTTCTGAACCCATTATAATCGCTGATGCTGTCTACGCTGATACAGTATACAGATGTGCGTTCAGTTTATGAACCCATTATAATCGCTGATGCTGTCTACGCTGATACAGTATACAGATGTGTGTTCAGTTTCTGAACCCATTATAATCGCTGATGCTGTCTATGCTGATACAATATACAGATGTGCGTTCAGTTTCTGAACCCATTATAATCACTGATGCTCTCTACACTGATACAGTATACAGATGTGCGTTCAGTTTCTGAACCCATTATAATCGCTGATGCTGTCTACACTGATACAGCATTCAAATGTGCGTTCAGTTTCTTAAGTCATTATAATGACTGACGCTGTCTACGCTGATACAGTATACAGATGTGCGTTCAGTTTCTGAAACCATTATAATTGCTGATGCTGTCTAAAATGATACAGTATACAGATGTGTGTTCAGTTTCTGAACCCATTATAATCGCTGATGCTCTCTACACTGATACAGTATACAGATGTGCGTTCAGTTTGTGAACCCATTATAATCGCTGATGCTGTCTACACTGGATACAGCATTCAAATGTGCGTTCAGTTTCTGAAGTCATTATAATGACTGACGTTGTCTACGCTGATACAGTATACAGATGTGCGTTCAGTTTCTGAACCCATTATAATCGCTGATGCTGTCTACACTGGATACAGCATTCAAATGTGCGTTCAGTTTCTGAAGTCATTATAATGACTGACGTTGTCTACACTGATACAGTATACAGATGTGCGTTCAGTTTATGAACCCATTATAATCGTTGATGCTGTCTACACTGGATACATTATACAGATGTGCGTTCAGTTTCTGAACCCATTATAATCGCTGATGCTGTCTACGCTGATACAGTATACAGATGTGCGTTCAGTTTCTGAACCCATTATAATCGCTGATGCTGTCTACACTGATACAGCATACAGATGTGTGTTCAGTTTCTGAACCCATTATAATCGCTGATGCTGTCTACGCTGATACAGTATACAGATGTGCGTTCAGTTTCTGAACCCATTATAATCGCTGATGCTGTCTACGCTGATACAGTATACAGATGTGCGTTCAGTTTCTGAACCCATTATAATCGCTGATGCTGTCTACACTGGATACAGCATACAGATGTGCGTTCAGTTTCTGAACCCATTATAATCGCTGATGCTGTCTACGCTGATACAGTATACAGATGTGCGTTCAGTTTCTGAACCCATTATAATCGCTGATGCTGTCTACGCTGATACAGTATTCAGATGTGCGTTCAGTTTCTGAAGTCATTATAATCGCTGAAGCTGTCTACGCTGATACAGTATACAGATGTGCGTTCAGTTTCTGAACCCATTATAATCGCTGATGCTCTCTACACTGATACAGTATACAGATGTGCGTTCAATTTCTGAACCCATTATAACCGCTGACACTGTCTACGCTGATACAGCATACAGATGTGCGTTCAGTTTATGAACCCATTATAATCGCTGATGCTGTCTACACTGGATACAGCATACAGATGTGCGTTCAGTTTCTGAACCCATTATAATCGTTGATGCTGTCTACACTGGATACAGTATACAGATGTGCGTTTAGTTTATGAACCCATTATAACCGCTGACACTGTCTACGCTGATACAGCATACAGATGTGCGTTCAGTTTATGAACCCATTATAATCGCTGATGCTGTCTACACTGGATACAGCATACAGATGTGTGTTCAGTTTCTGAACCTATTATAATCGCTGATGCTGTCTACGCTGATACAGCATACAGATGTGTGTTCAGTTTCTGAACCCATTATAACCGCTGACACTGTCTACGCTGATACAGCATACAGATGTGTGTTCAGTTTCTGAACCTATTATAATCGCTGATGCTGTCTACGCTGAAACAGTATACAGATGTGCGTTTAGTTTATGAACCCATTATAATCGTTGATGCTGTCTACACTGGATACAGTATACAGATATGTGTTCAGTTTCTTAACCCATTATAATCGCTGATGCTGTCTATGCTGATACAGTATACAGATGTGCGTTTAGTTTATGAACCCATTATAACCGCTGACACTGTCTACGCTGATACAGCATACAGATGTGCGTTCAGTTTCTGAACCCATTATAATCGCTGATGCTGTCTACGCTGATACAGTATACAGATGTGCGTTCAGTTTATGAACCCATTATAATCGCTGATGCTGTCTACGCTGATACAGTATACAGATGTGCGTTCAGTTTCTGAACCCATTATAATCGCTGATGCTCTCTACACTGATACAGTATACAGATGTGCGTTCAGTTTCTGAAGTCATTATAATGACTGACGCTGTCTACGCTGATACAGTATACAGATGTGCGTTCAGTTTCTGAACCCATTATAATTGCTGATGCTGTCTACACTGATACAGTATACAGATGTGCGTTCAGTTTCTGAAGTCATTATAATCACTGACACTCTCTACGCTGATACAGTATACAGATGTGCGTTCAGTTTCTGAACCCATTATAATTGCTGATGCTGTCTACACTGATACAGTATACAGATGTGCGTTCAGTTTCTGAAGTCATTATAATCACTGACACTGTCTACGCTGATACAGTATACAGATGTGCGTTCAGTTTCTGAACCCATTATAATCGCTGATGCTGTCTACGCTGATACAGTATACAGATGTGCGTTCAGTTTCTGAACCCATTATAATCGCTGATGCTCTCTACGCTGATACAGTATACAGATGTGCGTTCAGTTTCTGAACCCATTATAATCGCTGATGCTCTCTACACTGATACAGTATACAGCTGTGCGTTCAGTTTCTGAACCTATTATAATCGCTGATGCTCTCTACACTGATACAGTATACAGATGTGCGTTCAGTTTCTGAACCCATTATAATCGCTGATGCTGTCTACACTGGATACAGCATTCAAATGTGCGTTCAGTTTCTGAAGTCATTATAATGACTGACGCTGTCTACGCTGATACAGTATACAGATGTGCGTTCAGTTTCTGAACCCATTATAATCGCTGATGCTGTCTACGCTGATACAGTATACAGATGTGCGTTCAGTTTCTGAACCCATTATAATCGCTGATGCTCTCTACGCTGATACAGTATACAGATGTGCGTTCAGTTTCTGAAGTCATTATAATGACTGACCCTGTCTACACTGATACAGTATACAGATGTGCTTTCAGTTTCTGAACCCATTATAATCGCTGATGCTGTCTACACTGATACAGTATACAGATGTGCGTTCAGTTTCTGAAGTCATTATAATCACTGACACTGTCTACGCTGATACAGTATACAGATGTGCGTTCAGTTTCTGAACCCATTATAATCGCTGATGCTGTCTACACTGAATACAGTATACAGATGTGCGTTTAGTTTCTGAAGTCATTATAATCACTGACACTGTCTACGCTGATACAGTATACAGATGTGCGTTCAGTTTCTGAAGTCATTATAATCACTGACACTGACTACGCTGATACAGTATACAGATGTGCGTTCAGTTTCTGAACCCATTATAATCGCTGATGCTGTCTACACTGAATACAGTATACAGATGCCCATTCACTTTACTTCACGTGCTTCAGGACAAATGCACAAGTAAATAGAAGTGTAAAGGAACATTCGCTTTGACACGTCTTGTTTAAACAGCTTGTTTGTGTCTCTCAACCCTAACTTCAGAAGAATACCAGCATCAGGAACAAGTGGATGGTTTATTTTAATACCTCAAAGAACATTAAAATAATTTTAAAAATCCATGTTATGATCCCTTTAACATGATAGAGCATTAGCCTTTTAGTGCGACTCACCAGACATTTGATTTCCAAATTGCTGCGTACATACAACAGTCAATAAAAAGTTTTAATGTTCTTCGTTTCGAAAATTGAACATCCTTTTAGTGGAACTGGACATTTTACTTTGAAAGTGACATGAAACGTCCAAGAAGCGATTTAATATTATTTTGCAGATGTCGCTACAGGCATGTTTTTCTAAACCTGGGTTGTTTCTTATATCTAAATATGCTAAAACATTTTAGAACAAAAAGAAATTCACTGATCTCTATTTACTCTCATTGTTACTTTAGAGAAACAGTTGAGATATTGGGATGTTGTCAGACATTTACACAATAGTTCAAAAACTTTATTGTATCATTGTATTATTGTAGATGTCTTCATTTTCTCAAAATCATAAAATAGACTCATATTAGGAACATTGCATTTGGATCTTTAGGCAGCATCTTAATTTCAAATCAAAATTAAATGTTTTTTTTCCACACACTCACATGTACTCAGTCTTGGACTGGTAGATGTTAGTGGTGTCAGCAATAATCAGTCACACTAAACAGCTCACAACAGTAGAGATGACTCTAATTATCAGGCTGTTCAGAGTGCTGGATGAGTGTGTGTGTGGGAGAGAGGAAGGAAGCTGTCATCTGTCAGGAAGAAGAATTCAGAAGAACATGTGTATACAGTAAACTAACTTCACCAACTTCTCTCTAAGTCTGGCATTGCATCACATCCTCAGCCAATAAGAACGTGAATCTGTTGCTGAAGCAATTGAGAATTTTTCTTAAATAATCTGTCCTCAGGTTTCTGTTCTCAGAGAGAAAAAAGCAATCTCTGATCTAGAATTTCAAAAGAGATCTCAACAATGTTTTAAACTTAATTCTATAATTTGCCAATATTTGCCAAGTTTGCTCTGCAATCAAGATTTTCAGTATGAGCTCAAACATTTTCCATGACAATATGTGTTGAACTATATGATCTACATGAATTTTATAGGCCTCTACTGTATGACAAGATTTGTGTCTGCTTTTATCCTGAACCTTGAAAGACCAACTTCCAGAAAAAAATGAGTAATTGAGTAGCATTCAGAACATGGGTTTGATTCTCAACTAAATTAATAATAATAATAATAATAATAATAATAATAATAATAAAATGTAATGCAAGTCCTTTGCCCCTTGTGAAAAATAAGTCCACGTTAGCATACTTGTAAAAAGACTACAGATATAATATACTTGAAAAGAATATACTGAAGTGTGAACTAAATGCAATGCTTTTGGGCAGTTAACTGCATGTTAATTGCAATTAAATGAAAATGTATTATAGTTTAAATTCATATAAAATGCATTTAGCATTTGTACTGACAAGCATTTATGTAGAACTAAAATACTGTATATTTCAGTTGACTACGCATGTGCACCAGTAACGTGATTATTTCTCATAAATAAAAAATCTTAATTGCAGAACTCTTCACTCCAGTTTACATGCAATATTTTTATGAGCTTAATCGCATTCGTTTGATCGAAGTATTGCATTTAGGCCTACATGAGGTAAAGTTTAATCCCAATATTGCCAAAATCCCATTACAATCGCATTATGAGGGTGTCATCTTTCTTGAAACTTGTATGGCATGCATTTATTCATAAATAAATATTCAACAATAAATATTGTTAGATTTAATTTGACATTATTACAAAATGCACATTTGTAAAAGTGTATTTACATAGTCATGAAAGTGTACTCTAAGTACACTTACAGTAAGTGGCCTTTTATTAATACTCATTATATTTAATAATATATTACTTTTTTTTTTACACTTTATCTTAATGCGATGTTGTTACAGTGTAATTACACAAATAAGTACTGGGTAATATTAATTAACTATATGTACTTACTATAGGGTTAAGGTTAGGGTTAAGGTTTAGTTGATTGTAATTATTCATCAATTACTGTTATTACTATATTAAGTGCATTTAGTCAAAGTGTTACTTTATTTTAACATTCAAAGAACTCTATAGTGCACATGCAATATAATTAAGTACATTTCTTTTTCACAAGGGGAACCAAATGCATTCATGTTATCTCACATGTGTATCCTCAGAACAGAGCTCAACAATGCCTCACAATGTGCTCAGATTACCCAAAGTCTGCAATCAAGTCAGAAATCTCAATATGAGCTCAAACATTTCTCATCTAATTCTTTGAAGACCAAAAGATCTGCAAAGATGAGAAACATTTAACACAAAATTAATATGCATTCGTGATCGCAATGCCAATGTTGATTTGAAGGAAATGCATGAAGTTATAAAATTTCTTTGGATAAACACGTCAGCCAAATGCATGATTAAGAACTCCATTAAATATTCTGAGCTCTGAAAGAGCAACTTCTGAGCAATAAAGTTTTATTTGAGCATATTATTGATATTTTCATCATGTCTGTACGCATGACGTGAAGTTAAATTCACACAGCGATACAAATGATGCTGTCATGCAGCTACCTGAAGGTAAAATGGCTCTGTGTGTGTGTTTCACCGAAGACAAAGAAGATGCGTGTGTGTGTGTGTGTGTGTGTGTCAGGGCCCGGTGGTGCCCGCCGTGTTGCGGGGAACATGTGTGGGAGGGGACCGCCTGTCAAGAGAGCTCATGGAAAGATAACAATAAATGTCTAATAATGACAGTTAATGAGCTTGATTAAGTTGATTTGTTATGGAAAAAAATGTGAGGGCAGAGGAGAGGCATGTAGGCACCGTAATAAGAGATTCATTTTAATAGATACAAATTCAGTGGGGTTTTGAAACACAATGGGGCTGCATGGAAAATTAGCTGGAAGTACAAAGGGACACTAGATTAATTCTGTCACAGACATATTTCTCATAATTGCACCAGCCATCTCATGTCTGAGTTCACCTGCCGCTTATGACTGTAAGATTCGTATTATTTTATCCGCTTTTTTCGAGAGAGTGACATCGGGGGGCCAGAAACACAGTCGTGAAGTTTATACGTTTGTCGTTTATCTTTTATGCCATCCTCCGGCGAAGTTGTAGTGCCGTGACATTTGAAGCGATGTCACATCCAGCTGTGTAATTATGTTTTTTTCCCCTCATGCACAGGGACTATTGTATACCTGTTCTTTTGCCTTCCAACCAGATGAATGAAACCGCCACAATGTCTTCGTAAACAACTTTCTTTCATTTCGCTCCCTGCCATTTCCCAAAAGTTTCATTGAATGTGTTTGAATTTGATTTTTCCCCGTCTGCGTAGGAGTGCATCACCTTTTGGGAGGGTTAATTAGGAGAAGCCTGTTGAGAGAAATTTCCAATGAGGGTTTAAGATGGAGTGTATTCAGAGCATTCAGATCCTCATCATATCGCCTACGGCAGTGTATGCGTGTGTGTGTGTGTGTGTGTGTGTGTGTGTGTGTGTTCCTTGTCTCCAGAGGGACTGGTTTAATTGAATACATTAAAGGGCAAGAGAGCTGCAGGCCTTATTTATTTGCTTGCTGTCTCAGACTTGTTTAAATGAGACCCACTGCTGCTTTCGCTCTGAGCTCTGCTCCTCTGGGTGATGCTCTCTGGGTAAACACTTGCTGTTTTGCTGCCATCAGTGTCGTGTTCCTGTTATCCAAAATGTTATTTATAAATGTTGCACCCTTGAGTGGGAAACGGCACTCTGTCAGCCAGTGAAATGATCAAAGCCGCCCTAAACGACTGGAGATGTGTGTCGTTTTGTAGTACTGAGAGGAAGAATGAGTGATTGTAGTAGTGTGAGGATATCCATAAGTGAAAGGATATTTTCACTTTTTTTAAGATTAAAATCATTTCCTGACTCTAATGTTATTACAAACCTGACATGATGTATCTTGGTGTCATACATGTACATACATGAGTGCGAACGATATTAAAAAGATACAGTAGAGAAGGACATTTTCAGCAAATAAGGACTTAAATGTTGGTCTGTTATTACATGACTTCAGAAGTCATATGAGCTGGTTTTATGATCATTTCATGGTATTGTTTTGACAATTTGAAGAATTTAGCATACTTTTAACTTATTGCAGAAATAAAATACGCATATACAAATAATATATAAAATCTAAATATAAAAGAATGTACTTGCATGCAAAGTTAATGTATTGCTTTAGGACAATTAACTGCATGTTCATTGCAATTAACTGAAAATGTATAGTTTAAATTTATATTAAAAAAATTTGCTGGAATTTAGAGAACTTTTTTGAACTGCTTAAGTAGGACTTGAGTACATCTTTATACTGTATGTAATTTCATAATTACATTCATAGAGACATTTATGGTAAACTAAAATATAGTTTAATGTCATTTCTTTAACACTTAACTTAACTAAAAACACTTCAACTTAAAAACTTAAGTTCAGTTGCTGCCTTAAAGTAGAATTTTGGTTACATTGTACTCAAACAAATACTGAGTAATAGTAATTACATATACTTAATATAGAGTTACAGTTAGGGTTAGGGTTTGGTTTAGGGTTAGTTACTTGTAATTCTGCATGATTTCTGTTATTACTGTAGTAAATACATGTAGTAACATGTAACTATGTCACCTTAAAACAGTGTTTTAAGTAGAATCAACTTGGTTGTATAAGTCATGTCAACTTAAATTATATTAAAATGACTTAAAAATTGAGTTGAATCTCATATAACATTAAAAAAAGTTGACAATTATTTTGAAGAGTTAATGTAAACATAAGTCACCATGACTTACTGATCATATTTTTTTACAGTGAACTTGTATGTTGTGTATTTAAATATATTTGTAATTCCACATTCGTAATGAAGTTGCAATTTAGTGCATTTAAAATATATTAACTTAAAATGTAATTTCAAATAACTTTTAAAATTATAATGAAGTTCTTTAGATGTCCTTTAAGTTTATAGTCAGCATCAAAAATTTAAAGCATGACAAAAGATTACTAAAACAAAGTAAAACTTTTAATTTGACATAATTACAAAGTGCACTACAGTTTTGTCTACGCTTAAATATATATTTTAAATATTCACGCTCACTTTTAATACAATTAACCACACTTCCTTTCACAAGGGAATGTGAATTATTCCTTTAACTAAACTGCTGTCTTGTTTTCTCCCTCTTTTGCTAGCCAGAAAAGCGTCAGTGATTACTGATTTATCTGTTTATTCAGTTATTGTAGATGAGAAAAATATAGTCCTCAAGGGCTAATTAAAAGTACTAAAATGGAAAGTTTGCAGGAAAGTGGTGTGGTGTGGAATGGCTGATTTGTTTTTTATCATGAGGTCATAATTCACTGCTGTCCTCCTGGAGTCGGCCACATTTATCACCCCTCAACACAAAACATACCCAGCATACGCACGCATATAAACACCCCCGCAACAATCTATCTTACCAGAGCAAATTAATGCACATTGCAGCACGTTATGCCTCATTTTTTGTCATTTTCTAGTCCACTGAATGTTTTGTACTTTTGTGAAACTCCCAGACTCTTTGACAGGTAATTCACACATTAGAGGGCCAGATTCTAAGGGTTTGTGTGGGTTGTTGAAATGAAGCTAATCATGCCTTTATTTCTGGAGAAGGTGAGTGAGGACGTCTGTTCTTCATGGCTTTCAGTGCATACCAAACATCAACAAAGATCTCTAATCACAGGCATAACACTGCATTGACCTTTTTTCATTTATGAGTGAATAATTTAAATGTAAAGCAGGACTTTGAAAAGTGTGCTAGTGAAAAGTGGGCATTCTATACCATAAGAACTGTGGGTCTCTGCGTTTGCTGTTGATTGTGTCCAAGGCATCTTATCGTAACCTAATGGTATTTTTATTGTGTTGTGCCTGCCAGCCGAAGTGCCTATGATAGCCACCAGAGGGCACTCCTCCTCCCTAGTCTTTTGCCATTCCATTATGAACTACATTTACCATAAACCTCTGTCTAGACTCATTATCATATGATTACATCCACCTGTGTGTCATTAGCTTGTTAATGTCCGCGTATATAAGGCCTGTGTTTTCTCTCACTCTTTGCGAAGTCTTGTATGTTGTTACAATGCCCTTTTTCTGAATAACCCTCTTTGCCTGTTTTTCTGCCCTGTTGCTTATTTGGATTGTTTGCCCGTGTGTTTGATCCTTTGCTCGTTATATGGATTACGATTCTGGATTGTCCCAATAAAGCTGCATTTGGATCTTCAACCAAAGTCTCGAAGCAATCCATAACATATTGCCGTAATACCTTTATTATATTAAAGGGATAGTTCACCCAAAATTGAATGAAGATTCTGTCATCATTTATTTTTCCAAACCTGTATGAGTTTCTTTCTTCTGCTGAACATAAAAGAAGATATTTTGAAGAATATGGGTAACCAAACAGTTGATGGACCCCATTGAGTTTCATAGTATGTATGGAAGTCAGTGAGGTCAGTCAGTTTGGTTACCAACATTCTTCAAAATATCTTCTTCTGTGTTCAGCAGAAGAAATTCATACAGGTTTGAAACAACTTGAGGGTAAGTAAATGATGACAGATTTTTCATTTTTGGGTGAACTATCCCTTTAACGCCCACTGTCATTATATCAGCAAGGCTTCATTTCTTACAACAGAAGGCTAAAACAATGCTAAATAGCTAATTGGTTAATATTAACTAAGTCAGACAACAAGGAATGTCTTTTCAGTGCTGAGGAAAGTAAACAATTTCGAATAAATTGCACCAATGAATCGTGCGCTTGAAAACCTAGAGCATGAATTAAGTAATTAAATAGGGTCCATTTTCATATACAACAGTTAAGGCCCATTCACACCAAGAATGATAATTATAAAGATAATTATAAAGATAAATAATAAAAAAAAGCTCTGTCCACACCACAGCGATAATGATACTGAAATAGAGAAACAATATTGTTGGGATCACTTTCAGAGCGATTTTTTTCGAGCTGTTGAACGATGAAACACTGACAGCCAATCAGAATCCATTCTAATTTAAGGGTTGGTATGTCAGGCTAGCAAACAGTGTAACATAAAATTACCTCAGGTATCCAGCGCTAGCTTCGACATCATTGTCTAGCTTCCTTTGAGGTTGCAGTGAAAAAGACTAAATCAGCTAAATTCACTCTTAGATTAGATCGATTACACTAGCTATTCACTCAAAACATAGCATGCTGAGGGCATCTGCCGGTTAAAGCCATGTAAGTGCAACAAGAACAGCAAAAATATGTTGTACACACTTTGAAACCACAGCGCGTGAGCTTATAATAAACAGACGGTTATTGTTTGTTGGTGTGGATGCTAATATAGTTATCATTATAGTTATCTTTATAGTTATCGTTCTTGGTGTGAACAGGCTTTTAGTCTAAAACTACTTTAGATCTTTTCTTTGTGAAAACAAAGTCTTTTACCTTTAGACATTTGATGTTTTTATTCAAAGCAACATTCATAAATTCCCTGGGAATTGAACCCATGACCTTGGCGTTGATAGCACCATGATTTACTATTTGAGCTACTGAGTTTAATTTTCTCAACAATCACAATAAGTTATTCATTGTTTTATTTTAATTACCAAAAAGAACAGTCATGTTTACCACAACACTTTGTGATAATTTCACATTTTTCCTGTTAGACTAATTCAAAGTTTTCTTTCAAATGTGCCCGAGTTTGATCTGAGACACTAAAAGTGTGACAAAACCATGAGAGGCCTTTGAACATTGTCGCTAATGTCTGCACCTGCTCGTGTGTGTGTGTGTGTGTGTGTCTAAAGTAGCGCAATTTAAAGATCACATCCTTTTCAGTGTGGAAGCAGTGGGCAGTTTCAGAATGAACTTGGTGATTAGCAGGAAAAGTATGACGCATTTATACTGCAAGTGTGTTTGATAATGAATAAAGATTCAAGCTTTAGAGCCAAATTTGAATTTTTTGTGCCGACTGTGGCTAATGTAGGCAGCGTTTAATCACCCTCAGTGACAGCAGCGAGTGCCTTCATTTAACCTTGAGTGAAGATCATGAATTCTAACGCTTTTAATTGGATACATCATTTAACTGAAGGAATGGAGCAAATTTTGTGCAATTCAAAGCACTGTGATTGACAGGCAGGGGCAGTAAGGCCTGCCACAATTAGAGAATATCTGTACGCACTGCCCTTGTCACCACACACACGTGATAGCGCTCTGTTTGATCATCGAAACGCAGCAACATTACTAACCTTACCTTGTTTTGAAAGGAGCCGAGAGTTGAATGAGAACACAGGTGGAGGAGGGAACTCCAGACCTTGACACACACACACACACACACACACACACACACACACACACAATTGACATCTAAAAGTCTTCGACCTGTGGTTCTTCACTGGTTTTGTTTCAGTACCAAGACTTTACACAGACATCATGTGACGACTTTTCGCATTTGGCGAAGTGCATAAGTATAGATGCCCACCTCGATTTAAAAAAATAAATAAATGAAAAGGATTTGTAAATTTACATCTCACAATTTTACATTTTATCATAATTCCAACAATACATATCAGTCTTTTAATGTTTCATATCCCCCAATAGTTTCTTGTAATTGCAACTTTATATCTCACTATGTGAATTTATTTTCTTCATTTTAACTTTTTTTTTTCTTTACGCAATTTGCAAACTGTGGATGGAAGCCCATTTCCACCACAGTAAAAAAATACATATATAAAAAGAATGAAAAAGGATTTGTAACTTTTCAGAGTGGAGGAGCTGGAGGTTAAGCTCCACCCATTGGCTCTGTAGTGAGTAGCCTCTCAATTTTATCGTAATTGCAATGATAAATATTGATCATGTAATGTGATTTCTGCGGAAGAGGATTAGGGCCAAGCAATAATAAAAAAATAAAACCATCTCGAGATTAAAGTTGTTAAATTTCGAGAAAAAAACTAGATAAAATGTTGAGAATAAAATTGTTATATTATGAGAAAAAACTCGTTAAATTTCGAGAAAAAAGTCGAGATAAAATGTTGAGAATAAAGTCATTAAATTACGAGAAAAAAGTCGTTAAATTACAAGAACAAATTTGTTAAATTATGAGAAAAATGTTGTTAAATTTCGAGAAAAAAGTTGAGATAAAATGTTGAGAATAAAGTCATTAAATTATGAGAAAAAAGTCGTTAAATTACGAGAACAAATTCGTTAAATTACGAATTTGTTCTCATAATTTAACGACTTTTTTCTCGTAATTTAATGACTTTATTCTCATAATTTAATGAGTTTATTCTCAACATTTTATCTCAACTTTTTTTCTCGAAATTTAACAACTTTAATCTCGAGATGGTTTTATTTTTTTTTATTATTGCTTGGCCCTAATCCTCTTCCGTATATTTCATATCAAGCAATTGCGTTTTTTTTTTTTTCCTTCTTGTAATTGCAACTTTATATCTCACAGTTTGACTTTAAATCATGCAATGATTTAGAGAGGCAGAGTCTCTCAGAAGTAAAGATGGCTGTGAAAGAGTGTGTAAAAAGATTGTGGAATACTTTAAAAACAATGTTCCTCAAAGTCAAATTGCAAAGGCTTTGCAAATCCCATCATCTACAGTGCATAACATCATCAAAAGATTGGACAATGCCGGAACAACGCCGAAGACCTTAATTGGATGCCTGTGGTCTTCGGGCCCTCAGACGACACTGCATCACTCATCGGCATGATTGTGTCAATGACATTACTAAATGGGCCCAGGAATACTTCCAGAAACCACTGTCGGTAAACACAATCCGCCGTGCCATCTGCAGATGCCAACTAAAGCTCTATCATGCAAAAAGGAAGTCATATGTGAACATGGTCCAGAAGCAGCGTCGTGTCCTGTGGGCCAAGGCTCATTTAAAATGGACTGTTTCAAAGTGGAAAAGTGTTCTATGGTCAGAAGAGTCCAAATTTGACATTCTTTTTGGAAATCATGGACGCCGTGTCCTCCTGGCTAAAGAGGAGGGAGTCCTTCCAGTGTGTTATCAGCGTTCAGTTCAAAAGCCAGCATCTCTGATGGTATGGGGGTGCATAAATGCATACGGTATGAGCAGCTTGCATGTTTTGGAAGGCACCATGAATGCTGAAAGGTATATAATGGTTTTAGAGCAACATATGCTCCCCTCCAGATGACGTCTATTTCAGGGAAGGCCTTGTGTATTTCAGCAGGACAATGCAAAACCACATACTGCAGCTATTACAACAGCATGGCTTCGTCGTAGAAGAGTCCAGGTGCTGAATTTGCCTGCCTGCAGTCAAGATCTTTCACCTATAGAGAACATTTGGTGCATCATTAAACGAAAGATGTCCACGAACTCTTCAGCAGCTGGAAACCTATATCAGGCAAGAATGGGAGCAAATACCAACACCAAAACTCCAGAAACTCATAACCTCGATGCCCAGACGTCTTCAAACTGTTTTGAAAAGAAGAGGAGATGCTACACCATGGTAAACATGCCCCCGTCCCAACTATTTTGAGACCTGTAGCAGGCATCAAATTTGAAATGACCCTTATTTTGTGCATACAATTGTAAAATTTCTCAGTTTAAACATTTGTTATGTTATCTATGTTCTATTGTGAATAAAATATTGGCTCATGTGATTTGAAAGTCTTTTAGTTTTCATTTTATTCAAATTTAAAAAACGTCCCAACATTTCCGGAATTCGGGTTGTATATGGGAAGCATTTTCTCCTCCCTTCGAAAATTAAGTTAAATTATTTTGCCATCCTAACTGTGATTTATTGCATTGTAATTTCCATTGTTTTCCCCTGCTGTCAGAACAGACCCGGGTCATGATCCGATGGTTAAAAATCGCCGCATTAGGCTATCCTCATATCACTCCTAATTGAAATGTTTTTAAATTGTGAGCTTTTCCTGGAAGTCTGACTGTAATGACTTTGTCTTTCGCCCTTCCGCAGACAGTTGCCCCTGTGATAAGTCCAAAACTGTGTCAAGTGGCTGATGGTGAAATGTGTTTCCAGACACCTAATTGTTTTCTTGCCTCTGAGAGAGGAGAAATTAATGTGTGCGTGGCAGTCTGGTCCTCTGTGACAGAACCTAACCAGCCAGAGCATGTTTGGTTAAAGAATCAAGCTCCAGGGTGTAATTTGATATTTTGCAATTACATTTTTTTTCCTGTGACAATTTTTAATGTATTATTTAAATTATTTTAGCTCTGGGATATATTAGGGGTTTTTAAACAATACATTACTTCTGGGATTTCGGGAGAATGCAGACATTCACGCTGCATGCGATCCTGTTTTGTAGAAATTAACTTTTCTGTTTTCAGAAAGCAGAAGCATTGGTTATGTTGAATATGTGTTTTATATTAATCATACTTATTTCATCAAACGTAGATAATAGTTTGAGGGGTCAGTTTACCCAAAAATGATAATTCAGTCATCATTTACTCACCCTCATGTCGTTCCAAACCCATAAGACTTTTGTTCATCTTCGAAACACAAATGAAGATCTTTTTAAGAGATTTTGCTCTATTGACAGTTTATGCAACTACCACTTTGACACTTCAAAAAGTTCATAAAGGGATTGTAAAACTAATCCATATGAATCGAGCTATTTATTTTCTGATGATGTAAATCTCAAATCATGTAGTTTCTATTCAGTTCATTCAAATGTCTGTGGATTGAAGAAAGCTTATGCTTGTGTTCATACTCTGAGCTGATATAATGAGCACATACGCTTCACTTCAATAGTTCAGGCTCAATCAAACAGGGAATATTGAAGGGCAATGAAATCATTAGATTAATTGCAGAACATTCATTCCTTCATTTGATTTAATATGAATTGTGTTACTGTCTCTGCATCAGTGTCAGGTCAAATTTAATGGTCTGGACTCATCAGGCTACATTTGGAGGATAAGAACGGGGGGGAAATACATCTTAAGTTATGCTTTACACCTTTAAAAGACAACTTACAATATATTCACAAATTAATATTGTGATTCATGCTAAACAGAACATCAACCCCCTTTTATATATTATACAGAATCATTCGAAAGACATGTGATGCAGGAGAGCTGTGGGAAACTGCCTGCGCTCCATCTAAAGCTGAGTGTTGATATACAGCAGGACATTGTTCTGAGTGTCACAGCACGGCACACATGAGGACACACACACACTTTTAATGGCACATTGATATTGTGGAGTTAGTTTGGTATTAAACGAATGATCCATGAAACAGAAGAAGACACTCGAGAAGCTGACGTCTGTGTCAAGAGCCCACTGCAACTGAGCTCTGTCTGAAACAACAAGTCAAGGAAACCTTAAGAACAAAAGCCAAAAATGTTTTTCAATGAAAGCCTTTCGTACTAAGAATCTCTATGCTAATTCTAATGTATGAGTTCTGTTACTGTATAACCAGACAAGAAAAAAGAAGAAAAAGAACCATTATTTTTATTAAAATTACCAAAAATGGAGAGTCGTTGGAAATAAAATCATTAAGTGTACGATGAGATCATCTTAATGGACTGGTAAAATCGCTATAAATGAGAGAGAAAGAAAAAAAAACTATATTTTTAAAGAAAATTAAAGTTTGTGAAATGGTGAAATTTGGGAGAAAAAATATTTATTTGTTCATTATTCTGTATGGGTATGACTGATACAACAAAGATTATTAAAAAAGCCATCAACCTTAAGTGACTAGCTTGGATAAATGAATTAATCTAATAAATGCAATTAATTAATCAAATAAATGAACACACGTTGTTTTGTAAGAGGCTTATCCCATTGCAAGAATAACTAACTGCAAGCAAGTATATGAATGTAATTTTATTTTATAAAAATACACTCGGTTCTTGTGTGTTTTAGTTGAGATAATTGAGAGCAAGAAAGAATGCTGCCTACAACTTCATATCATTAATAAACTGATTTTAATTATTTGAAATTATTCATGTTTACAATATCTCATTACACACTTGTAACAATTGAGTAAATGAATTAAAATAAAATGAATTAAACGTTTACTTGTTTGTTTTCCAACAATCCTTCTCAAACAATATATTTTTATATGAATGAAGCCCTCTCACGCGGACTGTGTAGTGTAATGAACAGAGGTGAATTGTGTGTTACAGGTTATGAGAGAACAGATTAATGAGGTAAAAACTAATGAAGCTTACGAGTGCCTCCACATCACAGCTGAGAGACTCTCTATGCCTGCACTCGTAACCGATGAGCTCAATAAAACCCGTCCATTCCACTCGCTCTCTCTTATGCGAGACATTATACTCCTACATAACTCCACACACCTCTACACTGCCCAGGACAGCCACCGTTTTCCTGTTTCTGGCATATATGCACAAACAATACATAAAAAAACATGATTTATTGTTTGCAAGAATCATTCAGCCATGCAGTTTGTTGTTGTTCAGAAGGTTAACTTAACTGTCATGTTTAACCTAATTCAGAATCTAAACAGCTTCTTTTGCATCTAACATAGATCTACAGTAGCACATCAGATTGATTAATAATAATCATCATCATCAACCCTTCCCAAGTTTAATTACTGTGAAACTGATGATGATATTCTATGCAACTGAGCGTCTGGCATGCAGAACTCCATAAGTGTGCTTTGTCTTACATTCTTCATATTTCATATAATTTACAATATTCTTATGTTTGCAAACCAAAATAAATTTTGAGTGATTCAAATAAGTCTGAAACATAGTATTCCATTCTGAACTTTCACTTATAATAGAAGAGCATATGGGCCATAAGATGCATGTTAATTCATTTTAGTCCATTGCTCACTCTCTCTCTCTCTCTCTCTCTCTATATATATATATATATGTGTGTGTGTGTGTGTGTGTGTGTGTGTGTGTGTGTGTGTGTGTGTGTGTGTGTGTGTGTAAAGATGTTTTTTCATTACTTTCATCAAAATTTCACAGTTTCAACTTTTTTTAAGTTATACAAGATTTAACACGATTTAAGTCATTTTAATATAATTGAAGTTGAAATGACTTAAATGAACAAGTTGTTTCTACTTAAAAATGTAAAGGGTTAGTTAACACAAAAAATGAAAGAAAAAAAAAAGTCATCAATTACTCACCCTCATGTTGTTCCAGACCAGTAAGGCTTTTGTTAATTTTTAAAACACAAATGAAGATATTTTTAATAAAATTTGAGAGATTCTGTCTCACCACAGACAGCTACACAACTACCATTTTATTGCTTCAAAGTTGTAAAACTAATCCATATGAATTGAGTGGTTTAGTCAAAATTTTCTTATGAGACACGATCGCTTTATATGATGAACAGAATTTGGCTTTTATTCATATATAAACATTCATCAGTGAACATAAACTGAAGCTCAATTGAATCTGCTTGACGCACAAGAATGAACCACATTGGTTTTTATGGAAGCTCAAACATGCTGCATAACACGAGAACAAACCTCATTGGTTCTTGCTGAAGCTCAAAAATGCTGCGTAACACAAGAATGAACCTCACTGGTTCTTGCGGATCTTCAAATGTGCTGCATAACACACGAGAATGAACCTCACTGGTTCTTGCTGAAGCTCAAACGTGCTGCGTAACAGGAGAATGAACCTCATTGGTTCTTGCTGAAGCTCAATCGTGCTGCGTAACATGAGAATGAACCTCATTTCTTTCTTGCTGAAGCTCAAATGTGCTGCGTAACACACGAGAATGAACCTCACTGGTTCTTGCTGAAGCTCAAACGTGCTGCGTAACACATGAGAATGGATCTCATTGGTTCTTGCTGAAGCTCAAATGAACCTCATTGGTTCTTGCGGATCTTCAAACGTGCTGCGTAACACGAGAATGAACCTCATTGGTTCTTGTGGATCTTCAAATGTGCTGCGTAACACATGAGAATGAACCTCATTGGTTCTTGCTAAAGCTCAAATGTGCTGCGTAACACATGAGAATGAACCTCATTGGTTCTTGCTAAAACTCAAATGTGCTGCGTAACATGAGAATGAACCTCATTGGTTCTTGTGGATCTTCAAATGTGCTGCGTAACACGAGAATGAACTTCATTGGTTCTTGCAAAAGCTCAAACATGCTGCGTAACACACAAGAATGAACCTCATTGGTTCTTGCTAAAGCTCAAATGTGCTGCGTAACACGAGAATGAACCTCATTGGTTCTTGTGGATCTTCAAATGTGCTGCGTAACACGAGAATGAACCTCATTGGTTCTTGCAAAAGCTCAAACATGCTGCGTAACACACAAGAATGAACCTCATTGGTTCTTGCTAAAGCTCAAATGTGCTGCGTAACACGAGAATGAACCTCATTGGTTCTTGCTAAAGCTCAAATGTGCTGCGTAACACGAGAATGAACCTCATTGGTTCTTGTGGATCTTCAAATGTGCTGCGTAACACAAGAATGAACCTCATTGGTTCTTGCTGAAGCTCAAATGTGCTGTCTAAAATGAGAATGAACCTCATTGGTTCTTGCTGAAGCTCAATCGTGCTGCGTAACACAAGAATGAACCTCATTGGTTCTTGCTAAAGCTCAAATGTGCTGTGTAACACATGAGAATGAACCTCATTGGTTCTTGCTGAAGCTCAAATGTGCTGCCTAAAATGAGAATGAACCTCATTGGTTCTTGCTGAAGCTCAAACATGCTGCGTAACACTCAAGAATGAACCTCATTGGTTCTTGCACGTCAAGCAAACATGTTTGAGTTACCATTTACTACAACTGCTGTGTGTGTTGATGAATGTTTATATGTGAATAAAAGCCCAAATTAAATCTGTCCATCATATAAAGTGATCAAGTCTCTTCAGATAATGTGAACTAAACCACTCAAATCATATGTATGGGTTTTACGATTTCTTTATGAACATTTTGAAGCATCAAAGTGGTATTGACTGTCAATAGAGGGACAGAAAGCTCGCAGATTTCATTTAAAAGCTCTACATTTGTGTTTCGAAGATGAACCAAAGTCTTACAGGTTTGGAATGATGTGAGGGTGAGTAATTAATGACAGAATTCTCTTTTTTTGGGGGTGAAATAACCTTATAACCTTTATGTGGAAATAGGTGGAAATTTTGCAGTGTATAAAGCAACTGGAAACCTGATTTCTGTCCTCTAAACATAACATAATCTTTTAAAACATTTATTGTTTTGTATTATTTAAAAGTTTCAACTAAAGTTTGACCAAAGTTGGTTGTCAATGACCAGCAAGATGTCTAGCCTAAAATATAATTTCCCTTTTGGTGGCCAAAACCCTCTTGGTCAATGATATAATTTTAGACTACAAATATAAGACGTTTATGTACTCCCACAATTCAGACTATAATAAGGGTGTAAATGTCCAGCTTGTCCAGCTCTAGTGAGTCCGTCTCTGACACAGGTGCTCAGAAAGTGTGCTGTATCAGAGCTCCCCCTCCAGGAGCAACACGGCACAGCACTTCCTCAGCGACTTCAGGAATAGCCACTATTCATTACTGAAACCCATAAACTAATGGTCTCTGTGTATATGCATTTCTAATTATTAAGTAGTGGTCAGTAATATTACAATAGAAATATTTTAGCACTAGATGATTTAGCTATTCTCCTTATATATTGCTGTGTTTTACATTTTAGAATGTGGCTGTGCACCAAATGTACTTATACCTTTTTTCTTTAATCTTATTTCTAAATCTATATATTATCACGTACATCCTCCTGTGATATTATTCAAGACATGAGGCGCTTTTTCAAATTGCTTTTCAAAGTCTCTCAGACAGCCTTAATGTCACAGGGGAGAGAGCAAGAATGAGAGAGAGAGAGTATCAGAATTGAGAAGTTCAGTCCCCCCCCCAACACCTCCTTCTCTAGAAATTCACTATTTATAATGTCATCTTATCTGGCTTGCTCTGAGGACTGCACTGTGAGTGCACTTGTGCTTTCTTTTGTTAGGGTGAGTTAGCAATTTCCTGTGAGATGGAACCACTGAAGTCGGGCGTCTCTCCCTGATAATGTCTCTGACACAAACGCCTGTTAGCATCAGCACGCAGAGCTGGGCCAGTACTGATGGGGACTTGTCATCCAACTCCCACCAACCTCAGACACACTGCAGGCGATCAGCATGCGGTCCAGTCCAGTCCAGAGAGCTATGACCTTCTCTTGAGATGTCTGAAATGGCATAGAGTACTCTTACACACAGTGCATAGTATGCAAATAATATGTATGCATGTAGAATGACCCAATGCATTTGCCAAAATGTGCAGTATAACACAGAGCACACTTCATGGGACTTATCCAGTGTGACAAATGAAGCAGAAGTAATATCAATCATGAATTTTAACTTCTTATTCTTGACTCGTCGGATATGTTCAAAGTGCCTACTTGCTACTGAACACAGTTAGACTACATGCTGCTTGCTATATAAAATAATAATAATAATAACAACAATAAAACAATATGCATACGCAAGGAGAAACATTTCAAACTGCATTGTTGTCACATGACCTCATCATTTGCATGTTGCATGCAATTATTATTTTGGGAATAAATGATTTTTTTACATGTATCATTGCATGTTGTCACATATTATTATTATTATTTTAAGTAGGCATTATTCTGCAAATGGCAGCATGCTGGCATTCCATTATAGTCAGTCAATGTGAGAGCTAACATTATGCATCCTACAATATATTTTAAAATACTCTTATCTCTTTAATAAAGGAAAACATATCTTATTATACTCAGTATTCTACTATACTCCTATAAAGCGACTAGAAATCTAATTTCACCCCTTCTTTTCCTCCTGCTCTTTCAATCAATGTTTAACCGCGGGAGATTGTGGGAGCAATTTGCTCTTCTGGTCTCTCTTCTCAACAGGCAAACAGAAGCACACATCTGAACAATGCGCAATGAAAGGGCCCCATAATAAATACTCAATATTCTACATAATTATTAATCACGGATACAACGGCAGTCACGACCACTCCTGCCTCTGCCAGTCCGTGCTGCAATGCTGCAGTGTTTATGGGGCCATCGCATATAATCACGCAGAGCTCTGTGATGCCCACTGACCCTGCAGCGCGGGGAACAGGTAAGAAAGCGCGCGCGCTCCCTCGCACGCGCCGTCTCTCTCGCGCTCATTTAGCGCTACGCTGCTTTTCATAATTAGCGCCGCGAGGCCTCATTAAGTTCGCTCTAATGAATAAATATTGTATTTCATAGCCTGATTACCAGATCAGCTCGACGCTCGAGCGTCGTAAACAATTATTTCCCTAAATATTCATCACCCTAAAGTGGATGATCATTGGTATTTAATACCAGTATTTTCGAGTGCATCTTTATTATGCAAATAAATACTTTTGAAGCGTTTGTTTCCTGCAGATCCGAAAAGATTCACTCTCAGAATTAAAAACTCGTTCTGGGAAAAATAGGCATGAAACATGACATTAGCCTGAACTGACAAAAGAGACCAGCACTGACTGACATGCCATGTAAGTCCACTAATAATAATAAAAATCATCTTTGTACCAGTAGTTCCTGCTAAAATACCAACTGTAAAACTATGATACCTTGGCATAAGCCATAACTTAGAAATTAAAATGGAAGTGAAATTCTTAAAACTTCAGCTCTTAGCTTATGTGTGTCCCGTATTTGGCGTATGCCATGCGAACTAGCTATGCCAACCATTCGTGAAGTGGTCATTGTTTTTAGGTTCTTTATAGTGAAATGGCCAGACAAATAGACAGCAACGAGATCCTGAATAACACAGAGAACAAACAGCGCTGGATGAAGTGGATATTCATCTGCAAACAATTGAAAATAAAGGCTAGCCTACTTGTGGTGAGGTAACTTTGAGAAAAAACTGTCTGCTACTTGAATAAGTGAAGCCATTCGTACCTGAAAGTGTTTTCCCAATTCCCAGCTAACGCTAACCTTCCCATTAAGTATTGAAAACGTTATTTCCGAATGTTCTCTGAACGTTCGATTCATGAATGTAAATAACATTTTTGTGCTAACATTGTGAGACCAGATAACGAACGTTCTATTAATGCTACTGGAAGCACGTTTGTTCATAACTTTGAGAGAACCTTTCCAGAACCCTGTCAGGATTTGTAGGTAGCCCTTCAAACGAAGATTTTTCGGGACCTCACTTCAAACGAAGGGGTATGAGAAATTTCCAATGTGGCTGACCGAGCGAGCAGAGAGCATTAAAAAGTACTTTAATAACAATGATCACTTGTTTCATGTTGCATGTTGTTTTTGCATAGCCTCAGATGAAATCCTGCAGATGGAAACTGAAGGATTGCTGAGAGGAAGTATCACCACTGATCAAGATCTCAGGATGTTCAACTAGACAAAAGTCATGTGCACTGTGGTCACTTTGGGTAAGAAAGCATCTATCACTGTTTGAAACCATACAGCATCCCACAGATTTAATTGCTGGACCATACAATGATGGTAATACTGTCCATGGTACTCAGCAAAAAAAGAAGCATCCTCTCACTTCCAACTACTATTTTATTTTATTTATTTATTTTTGTCCTTCATGTCTCTCTGTAGCACTGTCTTTGGTGTCTTACATTACAGACATTGCAGTTTATTGCTCTGTTCACATCTGCAGTCCTCATGCCTCCTGCAGCAGGACTATGGCATGTTCACGCAGGTGATCAGAGAGCCTTGGCGTCTTTCTCCAGGTGTTTTTCAGAGTCAGTAGAAAGGTCTCTTAAGTTATTGGAACTGTGACCTTAATTGTCTACCATCTGTTAGTGTCTTAAAGGATTAGTCCACTTTCAAATAAAATTTTCATGATAATCGTTTCGCTAGATAAGACTCTTATTCCTCGTCTGGTATCATTTAAAGCCCTTTGAAGCTGCACTGAAACTGTCATTTTGACCTTCAACTGTCTGGAGTCCATTGAAGTCCACTATAAGGAGAATAATCCTGGAATGTTTTCATCAAAAACCTTAATTTCTTTTCGACTGACGAAAGAAAGACATGAACATCTTGGATGACATGGGGGTGAGTAAATTATCAGGAACATTTTATTTGAAAGTGGACTAATCCTTTAAGGACTGTTTCACAGGTGTATGTGCAAAATTTCTTTATGGTTCACTGAAAAAAGCACGAAAATCACTGTTCAGTAAAAAGACCTGTAAAGCTTATGTTTAAAATACAGTATCCTAAAAAAGACAAAGGCCAACAAACACAGACAATCAGGTTGGCCGTTGGATTTAGAATTTTATGAAAAACAACTGTCACGTTCACACTGCCCTAACAGACACCGACAAACTTCTAGTCAGAATGTCTTTATGTTTCATTTTTCACCTGAAAAGAGGGCATATAAAACGAAAGAGGTTGTGGGTGAAGCTGTGGTTGCTGTGACAGGAAAGACGGGGTGCATACCAAGGAACTGCAGTTGATCTGAACAAACAAATCTTTCATTAGAAAGATTAATACTCCAGCTTCGATATTTGTTCTCTGTTTGTGATAAAAATTCAGTTGCAGTGACAGCAATTTCTTAATTTATGTCAGGATTTATGATATTTTGAAACGCATTCATATTCAGTCACATCTGCTGTGGTTTATTTGTGTTCACACGGCAGCACTGTGTTAGGCAAAGTTGCTTTCAGACGCTAAATGTCGCTAGATGACGTCATACTTGTGAGTCCACAGATCTATATTAATATAAATATAGATCAGTGGGCGAGTCATGGAATTTAGATAAGGTTTGTCCAAGAAGTCGCTAGGCTTTTGAAAAAGTCTCAAAAGAGGCAGGGAAATCGCTAAATCTAGCAACAAAATCGCTAAATTGGCAGCATCACTGTTAGGGCTTCCAAAAGTCTAAAACTGCGCATACTTATGATGATATACAAAATAATGATATACTTACACAAGCTAGTTAGAATCATCATTTCTATTCATAATCAACTGATTTATGCGATCTTATAACCATTGGCGGCTTCCTGCGCTCTGTTTGTGTTTTCATTTTCCAGAGAAATGTTTCTATGCATGAAACATGAAGCTAATAAACACACACAATACGATAGTATATGATTTGTATGTGATTTTCGTGAGATTTGGGGTATTTTCATATCAATAAAGGATGTTTACATTAGAGTACGTCAGAGTTTGTTGGTGTTTGTTGGAAAATCATATCACACTGCTCAGACATTCAAAGACCCGACAAACGGCGATTGAACATGTTCAGTCGGGTGAAATCAAACTCGGACCAATGCCAATAAGCGGCGACGGGTAACATACTGATCCAACAAACTCCGACAGACGTGTTTGTTGGCGTTTGTCTGTGCAGGGTGAATTGGCCTATACTAAAGGGACGTTTAATATCAGAAATCCGCAAATCCATGGTGATCTGAAGAGGAAGGAAAAAAGGAAAGAACGATTGAGCTGAGGGTTGTGAAAGAGCTTTAACAGGGAAAAATGATTCACAGGTATAAGATTTCCCATTAGAGTCTGCTAATTATTTCCACACCATTAGTGGCAGCTCTCTAATGAGGGATACGAGCAGACTGCAGTATATCACAGCGCTTTCACTCTCCTCTGCAGGGCTCCGGTTGGGGGGTCGTGGTAATAGCCCCCCCCTTCCCCCTCCTTATGCCCTCTTAACCCACAGGGGCACAGAGGGGCAAGAGCTAAGGGCATGTTCAAATAACCGCAATATTCTTTTCTGATTGAATTTCTGCTGAAATAGATGTTGAGGCGGATTCACTGCTGTAATATGAAATGTTTGGTTGGGGCTGTTCTGTCAGATGTAAGAGGAGGTTCTCCATTAATATGGTAAATATGGGAATCACAGAATCCCGACTCTTGTTTTTGTGTCCTAATCTATAAAAAAAAAGCACCTGATATTAACCTGTATTTTTTTTTTTTTTTTATAAAATGAAATTAATATTAATATTTGGTCCCACTTTATATTAAGTGGCCTTAACTACTAAGTACTTACATCAAAAAATAAGTACAATGTACTTATTGGGTTCATATTGAATTGCAAAACACTTTTGCAGCTTTTGGGGTGGGATACGGGTAAGGTTAGGGAAAGCTTTGGTGGTATGGGTAGGTTTAAGGGTAGGGGTAAGGGTTAAGGGATGGGTCAACAGTGTAATTATAAATGTAATTACAGAAATTAATTACAGATGTAATTACATGCAGGTGTTTTTAAGATATAAGTACAATGTAAAAACACAATAAGTGCATTGTATCAAATGATTAATTTAAATGTAAGTACATAGTAGTTAAGGCCACTTAATATAAAGTGGGTCCTAATATTTTAATGCATATAAATATATTAATGTGCTATAACCCAGGTAACTTGGCATGTTTTATATATATATATGTGTGTTGGAAATGGAAATGTTGGAAACCATTTTCTCCCTGAGAAAGCCATGATCAGGGAACATTCCAGAGATGAACCCTGTAGAACTTTTTTTGACTCCAAGGACCCTCATTGTCAAAAAATAATATATGAACACCCCATGACTTTTCCAGTTGTTTGTGATATACTTTAAAGATAAGGACATTTTATTTACAAAACATATGTTAATTATAAAAATGCTCATAGAGTTTTAAGATTTTAGTAATTTACATTACTTTTCCAGGTCTAGAAATTACATAAAATAGGGCTTGATTTTGTCCATTGGGAATTGATTGGATGGTGGTGGTTTTCTATTGGTGGATCTGATGTGATTCAATTGTTTTTGTCATTTTTGGCATATTAACTACTCCTTCTAATAGGTTAGAAATATTTTTTGTCTTTTGGCCTCATTAAAATTTGCCATCCTGTTTAAATAAAATTGTCACTTTTATTACCACAGTAAAAAGTACTAGCTTAACCAATGTATGTAAAAAGTTCTCAAGATTGCAGTAGATACTTCTGTAGGCTACGTAAACATTCTAATTACAAGTGATAGGACAAATAAATACAATAGATCCAATAATATGCAAATGAAGGTTTATTAGGCTGCTGTCAGACCTAATGGACACATCCAATATATTAACAATTTTTCCCTAATTGTTTACCTAAGACATAACCAGCTGTGTTCAGGCATACACTCACCAAGATGGGCAGTTAGACATATTTGTGTGTGTATTTGACCATGTAGAAGCACAATAAGATGTGTGTGTTTTCAGACAGCGTGCAAATACAGAATTGAGTTCTCTTCTGCGTCTTATTGTGCTTTAACAAAATCGCTTGTGTTAAGTCTCGCCAGTTAACAATAATCTCCAACTTTTTGATTCAATCAGTCTTAAAAAAAAATGTCTGAAATGTGTTTTAATCTATAATTGTACCTGTATTATTTGAACTGTAAAGTGGTTTAAATCATGGGTTTTACAAACAGTTTACAAATGAATGTTTCCATATACATTGCCCTATTCTGCCTGTATGGTATTAAAGGTGCCCTAGAATCAAAAATGAATTTATCTTGGCATAGATAAATAACAAGAATTCAGTACATGGAAAATTACATACAGTGAGTCTCAAACTCCATTGTTTCCTCCTTGTGTAAATCTCATTTGTTTAAAAGACCTCCGAAGAACAGGCGAATCTCAACATAACACCGACTGTTACATAACAGTCGGGATCATTAATATGTACGCCCCCAATATTTGCATATGCCAGCTCATGTTCAAGGCATTAGACAAGGGCAGCCAGTATTAACGTCTGGATCTGTGCACAGCTGAATCATCAGACTAGGTAAGCAAGCAAGAACAATAGCGAAAAATGGCAGATGGAGCAATAATAACTGACATGATCCATGATATGATATTTTTAGTGATATTTGTGAATCGTTTTTCTAAATGTTTCGTTAACATGTTGCTAATGTACTGTTAAATGTGGTTAAAGTTACCATTGTTTCCTACTGTATTCACGGAGACAAGAGAGCCGTCGCCATTTTCATTTTTAAACACTTGCAGTCTGTATAATTCATAAACAACTTCATTCTTTATAAATCTCTCCAACAGTGTGTAATGTTAGCTTTAGCCACGGAGCACAATCAAACTCATTCAGAATCAAATGTAAACATCCAAATAAATACTATACTCACATGATCCAAAGCATGCATGCAGTATTGTTGTAAAGATCCATTTGAGGGTTATATTAGCTGTGTGAACTTTGAAAATGCACTGTATTATAGCTGAGAGCCCGGAGCACGCGCGATTTAAAGGGGCCGCAGCCTGGTATTTTGAGCTGAAACTTCAGACACATTCAGGGGACACCTTAGACTTATATTACCTCTTGTAAAAACTGGTTCTAGGGCACCTTTAATTTGTGCAGCGTTTCAGTACTTTTGAAACAGTCATCAGGGTATCTGCAGGGTTTATTTTTTATTTTTATTTTTTTTAAAAACAAACCCTGCAGATACCCTGATGACTGTTTCAAAAGTACTGCAACGCTACATGTGCACATAAATCAACTGAAGACACAGACAAATACTTGACTGCACCATTTTAACTTCAAATCTAGTTGAAAAATGGTATAAGATTTAAAAACAAAACCAACATGAATACATATTTTACTCTTGAACATTCATTGACCCATAAAGACAGAAATGAAAAAGCACAAGTTTTATTCCATTACTACAGCAGAACATTGCGCAGTCAAAACAGCGTCGGAAGAACATACCGATTAAAAAGATGGTAAAAACAAGAACAAGTATTGCAGCCAACAGTTTTCAAAGTAACCAATACAGTACAGAGATAAAACCACTCCCTTTGAAAAATTAAAAATACATTTAAAACAATGCAAATTTATTAAGATCATGTAGACTCCCAACCGTCTACTCAAAATGAACCTGCAGCAGGTTTTAAGGAAGCTTTGTGAATCACGTCAACAATTAACAAGACACTTGAGGACGATGTCAGTTCTGGTTGGACTCCACAGAACATGGAAGCCATTTTATTCACTTTCCTCCAGTTCCTTCTTTAAACTGTGAAGAGAGATTAGAGACATCGGTTACTCCTTTGTAGATTGCCCAAAAGCCACCAAGTGACTTGACAACAGATCTGTCTCAAAACTTAGCGAGAAGTCTACATACACAGAAACTATAATTCTGTATGGATATAACAGCTGTATAGATTGGCAGTCCACACGTTTGGAACAGTT
Source organism: Megalobrama amblycephala (assembly GCF_018812025.1). NCBI lineage: Eukaryota > Metazoa > Chordata > Actinopteri > Cypriniformes > Xenocyprididae > Megalobrama > Megalobrama amblycephala. The sequence goes on along the minus strand of NC_063049.1, from coordinate 7,771,838 downwards.
ACACATTTATATTATTACAGTTTATGGTGCACAAGTTTCAGCAACCAAAAAATTTTGGTTTTGGAAATCATTGACTGAAACAGTGGCATTTAATTAGCGCTTTATGATGGTGCATTTTGACCATAGTGTTTCGCAAACAACGTGGATAAGCTACAACACGTAGCACTGGGTTGACAATATTGATTTCTCATTGAACTGATCTTCATTTTGATGAACTGAGATGTTTTAGTGCAAGCTGTTTTCAGTTAATGCGACAAAACTTCAAACATTATTTGCAGCACACCTCCCATCCAATAATCACAATGAGCCTTGTGCTTTATTGCTTTTGACAGAAAAAGTCTGAGCTTTCAAATGTCAATTTTAATCTTGAAATTCAAACAAATGTGATTTTGCTGCTCTTTAATGTTGTGAAAGATCGCTGTAGTTTCAGTTAATGTGGACCATCTCTTACTCTTTACTACTAAAAAAGATACAGTACAACTTAATGTTCATAAACTCATTTGTTAGCTAGAAATAACTCCAGGGAGGAGCATTTTAATAAATATATGAAATATAATTTGTAAATGGTGCTTATTTCATTTAACGGATGCTTGAATAAATCTCATGAAAAGTTACTAAAGCCATCATTTAAATGTTTATTTCAACAACAAATTGGAGATTTTATCATTTAAGTTGATTTTTAACTTGTGCATTTTAACTTGTGCATATTTTTTTTAACTCAGTTTAAGTGTTGGCTATTTAAAACTTTATTTTTGGTTTTTTGGCTAAATGAAAAGATTCACTTTGGTTTCAGTTAAAAAAAAAAAAAAAAAAAAAAAAAAAAAATGCATCTGTTGCGGTGTTTATGTACAGTAGTGTAAACAGTAACAATCAAAAAACAAAACAATAAAATGAACAGTAATAGCTACTAAAAACCTTTACCTTTTGAGATAAGAGTGGACATTGTCATAGCCATGGTACTTGGCCAGGTACACGAGCACACCTGTAGCACAGCGCCCCTCTCTGGCACGGCAGAAACTGCAGTTACAGATGCCCCTGCATGGGGGGCAAAGCCACTCCTAGAAGAACACAACCACACCTCAGCAATATGCTCGAATCATTTAGAGAAATGCTGGTCCAATCACAACCCATATTCCAGTGCTAACGACATGAATAAAATCATCAAAACATGAATAAACACTAACCGGGTTCAGGAGGGCATCATGGACCTCTTCTCCATAGCGGTTCCTGAGACAAGGCCCGCAGAACTGTCCGCGAACACCCACGCATTCTGGGTTGCGGCAGTTGGTCTTGGTATCAGTTGTTTTTTGGCGACACTGATGGCAGGTGGAACCCTGATGGACAAAAGCACAGTCACACGGTCACGTACAGTTCTAGAACAAGTCAGACAAGCTGGGAAACAGAAGCGTGGGTAGCAAACAGAGGCCATGAACTGAAGTCATCAGAGGATCTCCAGGTTAGATTCTGAAGGAGACTCACTGTGGCACGGTTGTAAATCTTCTCTCTGACGTTGACACAGATGTTGTCCAGTTCAGCCTGAGTGATTTCCTCCACAGACCTCACGACGTGAGGAATCGTCAGAGTGCTGTTATAACTGCGCCGCCGTGGTTCTTTCTACTCAAGCACAAACACACACACAAAAGATATTCAATAGAGGCACTTAACCTAAATCCAACATGACAAGAAATGCAAGTGATTTGTCTATGGCAATAATGGCCATTTTGAGACTGCATGTAC